>NW_026923011.1:0-203617 GCF_032062105.1 Saccostrea cuccullata
ATGCCAGATAAAATTACGAAAAACTTCTATTTTATAGTAACAGCCATGGTGTGATAAATTGGGTAGACGATTTTCATGCAATATTGTTTTTATAATTTTGATTTTTTTTTTATCAATTTAGACATATATCAAGGAATTTATAATAAGCTTTAAAAAATAATTTTATTTAAAATTTGAACGTATACGGCAAAAATCGTTGTTAAAATCATCTGGATCAATGTCTTATGTTTGATTATATTTGTAACACGATAACTTTAAATAATTGTGCATACATGCAGATCAGAGGCGTATATTACTAACGTTATCAGACGATAAACAAGGAAAACAGAAAATTGCAGGAAAAAAGATACATATCAATACCCTGCTTATCATTTATTTATTTGCTTTTTGTGTACGCAAACATCGTAGCTTACCAAAAATCTTTCTCCGGTAACTCCAATTCATTTAAGAAAATCATGTCAATAGTATTTAATTTTGACAAAATAAATCATACAATTCGATTAATTATTTTTTTAAAAAAATAAAGCAGGTGATCAATCTACTTATAATTTCCTTTAAAGGAAAGGCTTTATACTTAATTTTCTATTTTTCGGTTGAATTAATCTTTTTTTATTAACAAAACGAAAAAGAAACTCGGAATAGCTCAGTAGTTTCTTTGTATAGTAAAGATAAAAAGCGAGTGTTTCCGAATATACACGATAAACGGAAAACACGATACACGATAGAATCTGATAAACGATCTACACGATAAACGCAAAACACGATAAACGGAAAACACGATAGAAAACGCAAAACCTGATAAACGGAAAACACGATATGATAGGATACGATAGGATACACGCACGATACGATAGGATACACGCACGATACGATAGGATACACGCAAGATAGAACACGATAGAACTGTAAAGAATAATGATGCGGGTACCGTACAAATAAAAAATGATGTTCATCTTCAACAACATTTTGACAATTAATACAAAATATTTCATCTCTTGGTATAATTGGGTTACAATATCTGCCAACCTCTATCTGTAATTTGTTGGCACTTATTCTCAATCGAGTCAAAAAAGAACGAAGATTCTTGGAAACGGAAAAATTTAAGTATGGTTGAATTTCAAGTTTGTTCAGATTCACTTGACTTATTAACTGACTGCAGAATGATAATTTGCCATTACCTTTTTCTCTGATATTTATTATAACCTTAAAAACTATATTCTCAAAATATTTTTTTCAAATTATTTTCAAAATCATTTATTGATAATGTATTAGCATTTGAACCAATAACTTCATCAAGTATAGTTTGAATACAGTTTTGCAAACATGTTTTTCCACTTCCTGCAAGTTTTACATCCTCTAAATATGCATGTTGTATAAGTAAGTTTGAATTCTCTTGATCTGCAACAAGTTCTTTTTTAATCTATGATAATATCTAAATAATAATTTATAAACTCTGAATATAATGGGAAGTGCACCAAACTCTACTCTTACTGCTAAATTAGAAGCTTTATTATGGACCCCTAAAATGTCTTTCAAGATGAAATTTTGATTTTTTTAAAATGGAGTGTTATCAAAGTCTTTTGTAATTTTCTTAAAAATCACTTATCTAGATTTCAGAAGCATAAGTTGATTTTGTTTACATCGTATTGTTCTTAGTCGCCATAATTTTTTTCGTGAAAACAAACGCCGTAATGATCAAGACTAACGGAAGTTGATTTTCGGAACTCTCAAGAATGTAGAGTTCCGAGTGTAAAAGTGAAAGGCAAAACATTGTCTGTCCATGGACACAACTTTTTTTGACACTTTTTTGGACAAATCGTCGTGTCCAAGTTTTGTTAGGTACTAACCGGCAAATACCCAATTAAGGTGTTTTAAGCACATTTAGCGACAATTCTTATTTGGTATACACAATAAGCAAAAAGTACCCAATAAGTACCAACTGAGCATGAAAAATACTCAATAAATGCACTCTCGTAAACTCGGACGTCTGTCCGTCTGTAACGCTTTGGGGTACCCATCTCTTATCCGCAACTCCTCTCATACACTGAAGGAAATTTAATAAAACTTTCACATAATCTTTATTACATATTGCCATGGTGCACCTCCTATTTTACTTTTTGATCTGACAAATATTTTGGATTTTTCAGAGCAAAACATGGACACTGCCATTATATTCATATGGGAGGCAGGGGTATCATTTAGTAAGCTCATTGCTCACAGTACCTCTAGTTTTCAATAAAGATGCTTTGAGAAAGAAAAGAGAAAATAAAATTGAAGGCAATCGTCTTTTTTAAAAGGAGATGTGTCATAAAGCTTTGTAACAATTCTTTTTAGTTTTGTATGATAAACAATTCGTTGCACGATCATATCATGAAGGTAAAAAAACAATAAGTCAGCTTCATGAAGGGCATACACTTAATAGATCTTAGCCATTTTTTGAATATAGATAAAGGATATTTTCTTAACTTGAAAAGTGCTGCTGCTTTCTTTAAATCAAGGGTGTGATTTTATAAGTACACAAATATTTGGTAAAAGTCAAACATATTTCGACATTTGCTTATTTACCTGAAAATTTAACTATTAAAACGTGAATTCTATTCAAAGCAGCAGCACTTTTCAGAAACTACAGAGTATGCAGAAACAATTAATAGTTTGAATTTTTAATTTCAACAAGGGTATGCCCTTGCGATATTGAAATTTGTTCATGACCTACATTCAGTACATGAACTATGCATTAATCACGTGACTGTCCATCGATGGGACCAAACTTCATACAGTAAAAAGTGGGTTATACTATGTTATTTCCATAAGTATTTGTGTTCTTTGACAATAAAACAGCTTAGTTAAAATAAATTCAGTTTTAAAAAGGTCCCTCTTTTTGCACGTCTATTTTCCGTTGATTTCTCATAGTAGGCCTTAACAGTGCTGCGTACTTATAGAATCACGGCCTCGATTTAAAGAAAGCAGCAGCATTTTTCAAGTTAAGGAATATATCCTTTATCTATATTTAAAAAATGGTTCAGATCTATGCAGTGTATGCCCTTGCGAAAGTACGATTTTATGAGGCATCTCGATGTAAAATATACGTAACCTGTACATAAAACACAACATAATTAATAAAATACATTCTTCTTGTAGTTAATTAACAATCGCATTAAACAAAGGCTATACCTTGGTATCAATCGACTATTTAAAATCTGTAAATAATATTCCATTTAATAATAAAACGCATTTTTACATTGTTAAACAATTTCTCAATTTGCCTCTCACAGCACATAAAGTACGTCATTTTTACCAGTATGACGTCATGTTTACAAGTTCATCGCAATGAGTGCTTAGTTTTTAACCAACTACATGGGATTTAACTAGCAACATTTTTAATGCATTGATAAGTTATAATGTTGTTTATTATACTAATACTGTAAAGAGTTGCAAATTATTTCATTTCCACGTATTATCATTATTTTGTTTTATTCACACAACATACCTCATTATATACATATAGAATGATGTGTTTTTCATTTTAAGAAAGAGAGAGCAATAGAGAGAGAGAGAGAGAGAGAGAGAGAGGGGTGAGCAACAGAGAGAGAGAGAGAGAGAAAAAGAGAGAGAGTGTGTAAAGGTTATAGTTAAGAAAATAGCAGCTTCCATCTGTTCCACTGGGTATCAAACTTTTCCTTTTTACCATTCTTATAAGAGATAATTTTTTGTGTTTCATAATGAAAATTCATTTGTGATATTGCATTTTGTACATTAATAGGATTCTTTGTGCACGTTGCAGTATAAATATAGTATTTAAGCCAAAGAAGAATAGCATTTTGAATATCAGTATTTTCCTCAATTAATCCTAAAATAAAAGATTTCTTAGTAACATTTATAATTAGACCGGTTTTATCTTCAAACAAATGCACAAATTCTTCAAGAAAAAGTTGTATATTATCACATTCCCATAAAAGGTGTTCTATTGTTTCATCCTCAGTATGACAAAAACTGCATAATTTACAGTCATTTCTTTTAATTTTGAATAAAAATGAATTTGTTGCTAAGATTTTGTTTAAAATCCTATATTGAAACCATTGGAGTCTACAGTCTTTTGTTACCCTAAAGGGTATCATATGAATTTTTTTTTCCATTCCTGAGTTCCAACGTCTAAAAGCTCACTCCAATACGTTTTACCTGCTGTGACAGAAGTATTTTGAACAAGGATTTCATAATAACTTTTGGATTTTCTACATTTCACTACTCTGTAGATATTAGACATTATTATGGGATTAGTGAGCTTTTTGATTGTTTTTTCCTGACCAGAATTTTTCATCCAATCCTTTATAGCATGAATAATACTACTGAATTCTAAGAAATAAATCTTTATATTTGGATAGTTGTTGCAGAAATGCTGATAAGAAAAAAGTGAACCATCCTCATTAATAATATCATTAATTTGTCTAATGTTGCTGTCAAACATTTGTTTATTATAAAATGGTTTTCCACAAATATGCAAATGTGTGCAAATGATTGTAAAATAGTGGTGAGTCACCAGCAACATCAAACTTTTTCTCAAGATTTTGTAGCATTATCCATGACTTAAAAACATCTATCCAAAATTTATTTTTTAATGTTTTTAAAAAAGTTGTAGCATATTCAATTCCACAACTTATAAATTTGTTCAAATTAAATTTAGGAATGAGGTTTTCCAACCCCCTATTTTTAAAAATTAGATGTCTTATCCAAAATAATTTCATGGAGGCTATGATAGATGTCAGATTTAACATTTTCAAACCCCCCTCTTCATATTTTTTCACAATTACTTCTTTCTTTACCATATGGGTTGAATTATTCCATATAAATGAAAAAAAAAAACATTTTTTCCAGTTCCTTACAGAACGATTCAGAAGTATTTCGGATGGACATTAAAATATGATTTAGTAATGGTAGAACTAATGTTTTAATAACTGTAATTTTCCCTATGGGAGTTGAATACCTTTTAATTCATTTCCACGTATTATGAAAACTACATAAATGTAATATTTTTGTGTGACGTCATAGTATACCTTTCCCGTATAAATTAGGCCCCGCCCCCTTATTCAAGCCTTAACAATGCTGCGTTATGCAGAACTACACATTTTCAAAAATATATAACATGTTTTAGAATTAAAAGAGTGGTACTTGTCTTTCTAATATACTCAAGTGTCGGAAAATTTTGGGGAAGTGGTACAAAATATATTGCCGATCAAATCCATCTTCTTACCTGAATTTTCATAAAGGAAAAGTGTTAAAGAGTATAGAATTTACCAACATATAACGTAAGTTGACAACATATGTTTAAATTACTGTTTACAGTCAAGGGGCCATGTTAATTTGTTAAATGTAACTTATGGAGATAACGAATAGTACCAATTTTTCATAGGTGGGATCAGATGAGCATCTCCTGTCTACACGTCATACCATGCGAGTGCCCCTTGTCTTGAAAGGGAATTAAAAAAAAATTCCGGGAAAATTCGTCGTATAAATAATGGACTATCAATTACTATAAAAAAAAGTTGGTCAGCATCTGAATCAACGATAAATTGTATTTGCTGTCAAGGTTTGCCATTGTATCGACCAATATGTAGATCTTACGAAATGATGCTTTTCATCAGTGTTTTTCATTATCTTAATTCCTAACCTTTACTCACCCTGTCTTGTGTTTTGTGTATATATTAATGTCTTAATGCGTTTTATACGGGGTCAAAATTGCACACAGCACCACATGTATTATTACTTCAGCAACATATTCATAAAGAATTCCATGTAATGCAAAAATATAATTTCAATGTTTATAAAGGCCGGTATACACGATGAGATTTTTAGTATAATACAAGTATTATAATACTTTTGTATCATAATACTTTCTTGTACACACGCTAATACATATCTTATAAGATTGTAAATAAACTATTACTCCCACGTGTTTTCTCCTGCCATATTTCTCTCTCTGTCAAAATAATAAAATCGATAATAATAAGCTCTGCTTCTAGCATCTTTTTTGTGGTAGCTACAGCTTGATATATTCCACAAGTCCTCTTCCCCTTCCCATAAAACCACGAGTTTTTCGATATTTTTACTCGAAAAGTCGGCCATTATTATTTACCATGTGCTTTATTTAGTAATGATATAAATAGGATGACCCCCAATGCGAGTACATTTGATTGGTTGAAAGTGAAAGGTGAGTTAAGACTTGTATTAGGAAATAGAACATTGCTCAATTCTTAATACAGTCTTATAAGATTCGAGAAATCTTATGATACATTGTATTAAGAGTGTATACACTGTAAGATTTTGTATTATAATACAAATCTTATAATACAAATCTTACCGTGTATACCGGCCTTAAGATAAATGACATTATTCATTCTGATATAAATGTTCTTTCTTCGCCTGTTTTCTCAGAAATCGATATAATCCTCTTTGACAAGAGAAAAGGAACAAAGAAATATAGATATGTACACTTGACTAGCGGCATATTCTTATTCCGGCTGTATAATGATACAAACCACAAAATGTGTTCTTTGTATCAAAAGGAAGAATTTTCTATCTGGCGGTATAAAATTATGTACATACATGTATCTAAAAAATTTTGCGGAAATATGAGAAATATTTGAAAGGGGAGTTACAAACACAATATGCCCTGTGGCAACAAAGTTCGAAAAAAGCTATTTTTAGCATATTTGTCACAGTCACTGAACTTGGTGTTATTTGCAAGACCTTAATTAGTAGAGTATGCATTTTAAACATAAAGATAAAACTTTTTATCTCTTATGGTTCAAATGTTATGGCGATAATTTAAAAAAGCTATTTTACATGTAGGCCTAGCTGCACATCTAGAGTGTTATGGTTTTATATATTTGTCTTTGACCATAACGCTACAGATCACGTAACGCAAAAAGGTGCAATTTACAGCGCGATATTTTTGCTCAATGTTTGAAACAATTTATCCACTTTCTAGCATTGGTCAAACAACCATCTTTCACACCATAATTCTACACACATTCTATAGCCAATATGTATATTTTATCCATCTATCAACTATTTATAGTCGTCTTTACATGTATTAAACTCACTTGAAGTAAATTGTCGGTAATCTAACAACTCTGGAAGATGGATTAAATATACAGAGTATTGAAATTATGTGCCTCTAATAAGGGATTGAAAGGTATAGTTTATTGACCGATGCTGTAAAGACAAATACACCATAACGCTACAGATCTGCAGCTAATGTAGGCTTATGTCAAAGTCACAAGGTTATTGACCTTGAAATCATTTAAAAGAGCTTTATTAGTCGAGTATGTATTATAAATATGAAGTTTCTATCTCTTACGGTTCAAACTTATAACGAAGGTTAAGGTTGACAACAAAAATTAATAAGAAGGGTTTACAGTCTCAAAATATATTAAATAAATGATTTTTCAAATAAACTAGAATTTCATTAGCTTTTACAAGCTTCCGATCTAAGTGCAGACATGAGCCAGAATTCCCTACAAAGCATTCTTTGTCGCAGGAATGCCCCCTCCTTTCTGATATCATGCGCCTGATCAATGTTTTATCAAATGTTTCTATTATTTCTCTTTTTTCTGTTGTTGCTTAACATTTAAGTGAAGTTTAAGGGTGTATTGACTTTTCTCATTGGTTGAATTTTAAACTTCCCTGTTTTGAGATGTATAAAGCTGTGGATATATTCAAGAAACGATATATTTCAGAAACATTTCCAATAACACAACAACAAAAGAGTGAAACCATGGCAATCGTGTGGGCAGCGTTCCTCATGCCCGTCTTCCTATGTACGTGTTCCCAGCACATTTATGTGAATGAAGACTCTGACTGCGCCAGAAATGGAGAGGCAATGGAACAAATTAAAAAAATTTGGATGAAACTTGGGAGGATCCAAGAGTCTGTCGATCGCCTGGCTGTGGACAGTGATGGGAAGGCTTCCGTGGATGATGTGGATTCCCTGCGGCATGAAGGTAAATCTCTTGCACTTTCAAACCTCTCTCCTCTCTCCTCTTACACTCATATTTGGTTTATATATTTATATTGGTATAATCGTGTAATTATCCCCCCCCCCCCCCGCTTGAAAAAAGGGACATTTTCGGGATAGGCGAAGCAGCGAGCAGTGATAAAATTCTGCTTAGATATCGGAAAAACACTAACAGAGACCTTTAAATGCTCATAAGTATTTAGTTGAAAATAAAATTTTCAGACGGAAGGAACATTTTACAGAATGACATGTGTGAAGAAGACCATCATTCTGAGATTGCGGTGCTGTAAAAATTTAATTTCGTAACGTGATTTTGCCGTATTTCCTTGAATATAGTCGTTTTTAGTGGACAGAGGTAGGATGATTGCAGGTAATGAGAACAGGTATTGTTAAGTATTGTTTTAAGTATGAAAGCTGAACATATTGTGCATTTTTTAAGACTGGTTAAAGCGACACCAGAATTATATTGAGTTAAACAGTGACTTTGTTGAAAAAAGTTACATGTACTCGTATTCAGCTTTTGACGTCAGGTAACGTCAAGGATTTTTGTTTAAGTGCTCATAAATGAGTGTTTGTCTTTTTTGTATCTGATAAAAATATAACTATTTGTGCTTTGTTTTTGTAGAAAACTTGCATATTGATAAAATGAAATATGAATTTAATGAAAATAATAGTTCCAAGTTTTTTTTATCAGTGTTTGTCGGTAATTATCAATGTTGTCCACGAACTTTACGGACAACCCTCGTAGACCAACTAGTATGTTTTCTGTCTCCATTTTAATTTGTAAGATTAATATTAGACAATTAATTTTGAGACAGAACTGACATTTCTTTCTCAAAAGGAAAATATTGAAAAAGCTTACTTATGACAGAATAAACCAAAAGTTTTCCAAGCAAAACCTTAAATGGATTGCTTTTACGGTTCCGTTCGATTCATATCTTCCTTTCTTTACAAAAGAAAACTTAAGTACTGTAAGCAAAATATGATACCCCGCTGATAAAGGATTATAGTAATTTCAGAAGAGTTCAATTTTTGGCAATATGTACATGTAAATGAGGAAATACGTAAACAAAATATATATCCCTTAGTTTGAATAATGACAAAGTTCATGTGTTTGCTGTAGATAACACTGAATATATTTCCGAAGGAAACATGAAATATATAGTTTCTGTAAAGTGATGAACAGTCTTTAAGATGAAATACTAAAAATTATAGTTTTTCTCTTTTGGTTTCATACATAATTGTGTTAATTTGTATTGCTTATGGATTAGAAAGACAATATCAATTCATGCAAGATACCTTGTACAAACAAGAATGTGAAGGGAAAGTGACATGCTTGTTTTTTTTTTAACGTATTTTTTAAGTTGAAAAAAAAAGGAAAATTACTTTCAAATGCTCATTGAGTTAAATTCGAGCTGAATATTAGCGTTATCTTATTACTAATAGAAGCCAATTTCATATATTTAACAAAATAATATTATCAGCATGTAAAATAAACGACTCAAATACCCCCCCCCCCTCTTTTCACTTTCATTGCAAGTTAAAAAAGAAAGACTTGAGAAAATTCTACAACCTGGCGAAAATGTATGAGGCGGAATGTCTCTTTTATAAAATATAGCTCTCAGCCGTAGAGTATGCCGGTCCATTAAACTAGAAAACTTCATGAAATATAATTCAATTAAAACAAGAAATGAAATAATTCCTTCAAATATACATGCAATGATGTGTTCATCACACAGCACGTGCAGACGGCAGTGCAATCTAAAAATTATAATTGTAAAAATAGTACTTAAGTGGGTACGTGACGCAAGCCCACTGTGATGCAGGTGTTCTAATACATATAAAGTATGTTTTGCATAAAAGACCAGTAATTTGCTTTCTGTGATGTTTTTTTTTTAATCCAAGTGAATGTATTTTAAGTAACTGGGACTAATTATATGGATAATCCATGCAAAAAGTAAGCGAAAAATAATATTTTGATATCCATGATGTATTCATGAACTGTAGAATGTGTAACCAAATAATTGGTGAGCTTTAAATGTTGCAGATAGAAAGACCCAGATTAATTTAATTACATCACTTTGGTTCAAATGATGACTAGCAAATACTTATAGCCAATTTAAACTGTAACAGTTTCTTTATGAAAAGGTAACATATACTTTTGATTGTTGTGCAATTATTCTTTTGTAATATTTAACTTTTATATTGCAGGTAACTTTATTGCATTTAATGCATTTCCAACTGGATCACTTAACCTGAACATAGGTTCTAACGTCAACGTTGTTTATGACGGTGTATATTACAACTATGGAAACGCCTACAACAAACAAACGGGTGTCTTCATAGCGCCATCTGACGGGCTTTACGTATTTTCTTGGGCAAGTGTCGTGGAACCCAAAAAGATGTTTGACTCGGAAATCCTTCTCAATGATCAAAGAAAAGGAATCGGAAACTGTAACAATCTGAAAGGTCTAGGTTATGAAAACTGCTCACGAACATATCCACTGGTTTTGAAAGCCGGGGATAGAGTTAACATCCGGACTGTAGGCGCAAACCACCTGGAGGGAGGATGGTCCAGTTTTTCTGGATTCAAAGTATAAAGACAATTAAATATTCATACAAACATATGAAATAAAGCATGTATAATAAACCACCTTTTTGGCCTTTTTTCCTTCTCTTTTTACAAGTTTTGAAAAATCATGTTGACTTCCCAAAGATACTAACTATATAATCCGAGATTCCTCTAATCTTATCCTAGGTTTTTATATTATGTCATGCGCAGGGGGTTGGAGGGGAAGCCATATTGAAAGGTTCAGAGACACTGGCTATGTCGCGATTCTTTTTACCATTTACATCGTATGCGTATCAAACAACCGAGACGCGAGAAATCAATAGAGGGATGCTTCTTCATCCCTTTAACTTTCTATCGTGAACTTACCTTACTTATAAACCAATATACCTTCATCACCTGTATATTGCATTTATATATCTCAGTTGATTCCATATGCAAAAGAAGTTAATGAAACAAGACCATTAGCAGCCTTGCTTAAAGTCATAATTTCGTAAGTTTTACTGTAAATACAGTGACCTCGTCAGTAAATACAATTCATCATTGAGAAAAATGCTGACTGACGTTTTTTATACTGATTTTTAGTCCATTATTTATACACCGAACTGACAACGGATTTTCCCGTCATTTAATGATCATAACAAGAAGCACACGGTGGGTGTGAGCCGTCGAAAGGAGATGCTTACGTTTCTGATCCTACGCATGTATGTTAAGGTTACAACACAGGGGCTTGTGTAAAGAAAATAAATACACAAGAGAGGACGACATTTTGGATACCACCTCGCTTCATCTGCTATTTTCTCGATTAAATTGTTAAACTAGACCTACGAGCCGGTTCATATCCCATAATAAATGTATTTTATTGATGGTCTTACTTGCAGTTTAAATCTTTCTTCGTTTACATGAAAAACATTTATAGGGGCTTGGTCAATTCATCACGTAAACATCCAAAATCGACATTTCCTTGGCTTCTGCAGAAAACGAAAGTATGACATGTGACTTAGAGAATATTTCGAACTACCCCGGATTCAGTCCAAATTCAACAAATTTTGGAAAGGAGTGAAACGAAAATACTTTCAAACAGAAGAGCACAGAAATTAAATAACAGTCATTGATAAGATGTAAGTATCTGCGTTTACCAATAAAATATTCAAATTTTTCAGTTTGGGTACGACTTTGCTTTTACCTTCATTGTAATAGAAAAGTCCTGAGACAAACCGAGTGACACTACGTCACGTGCTATACTTTCGTTTTCTGCAAAAGCCAAGGAGTTGTCGATTTTGGATGTTTACGCGATAAATTGACCAAGAATTTAAATGTAAACAAAGAAAGATTAAAACTGCAAGTAAGACCATGAAAAAATCATTAATTAAGGGATATGAACCGGCTCCTATGTCTAGTTTAACAATTCAATCGAGGAAATAGCTAATGAAGCGAGGTGGTATCCAAAATGGCGTCCTCCTTTGTGTATTTTTCTCCGAGGTACTATTTTTTGACTGATTTATTTTCTCTACACAAGCCCCTGTGGTTACAACCAAATATTCTACTTGTCTATATGATATGACGTCATAGTAAGCTATATGACGTGACGTTTAGAGATATGAATTTCTTAAAATCGATATCTAAGATTGATTTGAGATTTTAAAAATAAACCAAAATATGCAAAGGCATAATATATACGTGATTTTGTCGTTTCTGTGTCTCTGTAGTTATCACATGGGTTACATACCAAACCCGTGACGTCATAATTCATGATCATAAAGGAAGGTGAAACGTAACGAGAATTTGCGTAAACAAACACAAGAAATCGGAGTTTAAAAGCATTTACAATCAATGTCATGTGTGATTCATCTGGGAATAAAGCTTAAGAAAAAGGTACGCTAATATTTTTTACAATTTCTTCGTAAGATTAAAGCAGGCAGGGTGTTTACTTGCCGATCAGCCTTTCCTCTGTCGTTCGTAACAGAAAAAATGCAAAATTTCAACACTACGCCGCATACTTTGAAACTATTTTTTTTGTATTTATCTAAGCTCTCATTCTATTGTTTTTGGAAAGCACTGCTAGAGTCGTATGGTTTACGGGAATTGATGCATGTTATGAACAAAATGTAAAAATTTTGGGAAAGTTTCGTCCTAAAGTGTTGAATAATTTTTTTTCTGTGACAAGACAGTAGGATTCTAGCAGCACTTTTCGTGGTACAGAGATGTTTTTACATAACTATTTTAACAAATTTAAATTTATCATCCCCGGGGTAGTGTTGATCTTTTTTTACTTTTTCATTAAGGCATATTTTCTAATTATAGACGTCAAGTGCTTCCTGTAGTATATGTCCCATTGAAGTCTAAAGAATGCATAGTAATAGCAAAATAATTGACTTTTCCGAATTATTAGTGTTATATAATTTTAAAAAAATGTCAATTCCCCGAATTCTGATCCATGTGCTGCCTTAACAAACCCATGTAGCTCTGATGGTTGTTGCTATGTTTCTATTTTGTTTTGCTTTATGCACTTTGATGTCGAATATTATTCAATGTTTCCATTTCCTTCATTAAAAAATCTACCCAGTCCAAATCTTACATGTATTAATCTTTCTTGCTTTTCTACATCTATTCACAGAATTATTAAAAAGTAAATGTACTACTCCGGTTTATTGTTTTAATGAGTTTTATTTCGGAAGACTATACTAATAAATTCTTTAAACTTTAAAAATGTGGGACAGTTTACACAATTATCGTAACGGGTCCTTGTGAAATATGAATCTTATAATCGAGAAATGACATTAGAGTTCCCTTCCATTGTTGGCAGCGGAACATCTTCGAAAGAAGGTGACTGGTCACCAATACCTGAAATGGACACATAGCATGTAAATATGACAATGTTTTATTAAATTAGACTTATGTAATGTTTCCAGATTTATTTTGGAACTGACATTCCGCCTCGTGAAAAGGGTAAAAAAGAATCATAAACATTTGACATACCAAAATTTACCAAAAAACATAATAATATACATTGACAATAATTTCTCGTTCATGACTATAGACAAACAGACTGACATTTTGCTAAAAATTATCCAGACAAGTGAATTTACCAGTATCATGGGTATAAAACAATTCAAATATGTCCTAAACATTATTTTTCATGAAATTTTATGCATTTAAACAATTACTTACTCCTGTGAGGCTAGGAAAAGATCAAATATAATGTGAAAAGCTACTCCATTGACTTGGGCGGAAACATAAAGAAAACACATAGTAATCAAACCCGTACAGGGAAAATTTCCGGATCGGGAACTTTACAACTTACATCTAATTAATCTCAAACAAAACCATCAATATCTCAATATTGATCTTATTTAAGGTAAAGCAAAAAATATCAATGATGGATACAAGTGTGTAACTAAGCTGTATTAAGGACCGATGTGGAAAATGTAACCTTAGTACCGTTTTATGTGTATGTTACACTTCTTTTTTAAAATGGTAACAAAGCAGCTGAATATCTGTAGAAAATGTAATATACGAGGGTCGTTAGAAAAGTTCGCGGACACATTGAATTACGGAAAATCTGTTGTGTACTGTGAAGTATGACCTATGTCTGAATAAATTCCTATATTTTGTTTACTGGTGTGTAAAAAATCAGGTCCATATTATAAAATCTTGAAAATTTACAACGATTTTTAGTATGAGGTTCTGGGATTCACGGAGCAATCAATTGACGTAAGGCGACGTGACAACCAGATTTCACCCCGTTAAGCTTTGTCGCAGTTCTATAAATCTTTCATTTCTTCAGATATTTCTTGTCTTTTTTCTACTTTAAAATTAAATATCTATATCAAGACATGTTACTTTTCTTCTATAATGTCTTTTGTACTGATTCGGATATTATTGAGATCTTATAAAAAGTCTATGCAGTTAATCGATCAGGTATGGAAACTATGCAAAACCATATAGGCGCAACACAACGTCCATGCGATACGGGGGTATTGAAGTATCGATGGAGTTAATCATTAAAAATGTTAATCCTTCCATTCTTTTGAAGCTTCAACTATTTGAAAACTTGTCCTTTGTATGTGTAGGAAATTCCCGGCAGCATCTTGAACATTTTAATCTCTTTTTAGACAGTTTCCAGTCTGCATACACAATTTTTACGTTGTGCAGTGCTCCATGACGCTCAATGACGTTCCGATTTTTGGCTGTGTTTTTACGCGTTGTTCATTTATAAACGGCTATAAAACAGTCATATACCCTCCAATTTAGTTCAAAATTTCTCCCAGTGACGTTACATGAATACTTTAGCGGCAGGTTAAATATCATAAATCTCTTTGCGCTACAATTGTGCAATTTTTAATTTTAATAAAGAGTCTTTGTGATGTAAACGTGCCAAAATGTAGCATGCTCCGTGAAGCAAGTTTTATCAAAATAAAAAAGCTGTATATTTTTCAATAATCACCGTAGAGCACCAAATTCTTGTATATTTATTGGAAAAAAGGTAAAGATTTTATCTGGAAAGTTTGACCGGTTTCGCTGAAATAGCGCGCTCACAATAGAACTTGTCCGCGAACTTTTCTAACACCCCTCGTAGCTATCCGTAATGGATAGGATGCGCCGTAGTTATTACCATTTATATTGCATGTATCAGCTATTTGTCACCTGACTTGTATAAAAAAATGAATTATTAAGCTGAATATAAGAAATTAGGATAGTGCAAGGACGTACGCTTGTTTTTCAAGAAAAAAATTGATACACTTTAAATGATGTTTATTTCCTGTACTCAAAAAGTGCTAGGAACTAATCTGTGTTGTTTGCAAAGAACTGAACATATTGACGACATTGCTTATAATAGCTAAATATTTCCACTTCACTTAAGTTCTGTTATAAGTAAAAATAACGTTATACAGACAATGATAAGCACTTCTCAAAATATACATGTATTTAATTCTTGTAATTATTAACCTAGTAAATCTATTTTTCTGGATCACCTGTGCTGCGTCATGTCAAGGCAGATGACGTCATATTTGAGAAATACTTTCGAATATATTGTTACCAAGTATTGCACTTTTATAAGATTTTATAACTAATTGATAAAATAAATAAATTCATGTTGTTATTTACGATCATCGTGTCATTAATTAATTTTTGTGGCTTGTTGAATTCATGACGTCATATTTTCCCCCACAGATGTCAAATTTTGAAAACTTCCTCAAATGTGCTAAATTAAACAAATTGTATGAGAAATATAAATTAACAGAACATAAAATAGGTTCAAAGTAGTTTATTCACAATAACGTCGCAAACTAGCCTGATCTGGTATATCCTTTTTTAGAAAGAGGACAAAATGGACAAAATTTCAACAATTTAAGCTTTAGAATTTATAGAGCACAAGTTTGTTCAGGATCAATATTTACATATTTCATTGATATTATCATTCTTCACATTATATCAAAATATTGAAGCTGAACACACATGCGCTCGGTGACTTTTACTCAAAATATCGACGAAATATGTATATTTTTCTGTAGAATTCACAAAAACCTGATTTTTACGTCATGTTTGTGACGTCATTTCGTACCTATGACGTCATTAAAAATGATAATATATAGTACTTTGAAGTCAGCATATACCATCCAGAACCTAATTAAATATTTCTCCATCAAAGTATGATGGGGGGGGGGGGCAAATATTGGTTAATACCGAATAAGGTTCTTTCAGAAAAAAATAATTTGGGGAAATTCCTGGCCTAACTATTTTCTACTACTTTGACATTGTAAAATTTTTTTTTTTATTTCTCCTCATCCATCTTAGAAAATATAACATTCATTAATTGATTATGACCCTTGACTTGGATGTACCATTAATCAAACAAATATCAATTGTGTGTTGAGTTAATTAGGCAAAGATGTTAAATATAATGCTATATTGAACAGAATAAAGTCATGACTGTTTTAGCTGTGAGTAATGTTTTTTTTTCTTGCCAGCACTTACTGGGACATTGGACCTCGATTTATGCAACAATACAGTGTTGAATAGATGCATTTGTCAATGTATGTTTGTTTCTCATAAATTATGTAACATATTTGCTAATTTATGAGGGAAGTGTTTCATTTCTCAATCACACAATGTAAATTTTCCTAAGCAGTGTTTAACAGGAATTTATTTGAAAAGAAAAACGTTATTCAGCATACTGATAAATTGTACACATGCATTTGCTGACAAGCATTTTGTATAGATCATAGAATTTGCAAAATAATGAAATTGATGTATTAAAACGTATTTCTGCAAAATATTTTTCTATCGCTTGTATCCTGGTAGGAATTGTTTGTATGTTGGGCATTTATTGGTGTAAAGAATAAACTTGGAAACATGAACCTCAAATGCAATTGATAAGTGTGCATTGCTATATGAGTAAGGTACATGTACGGTAGAAACTCAACATACTACCCGTATCATAAAGTTTTGTTGTTAACTTGTTATACTCCCATTTATGTATTTACCAGTATGAAGCAGATGTCTTAAGAAATCACTGGTCAAAATATAAAAGTAAGTCTGGTTGATTATCTATATATTTTTTTAAAACGTCTCTCTCGAGAATTTTTCCACTCAAAACGAGAAGTCACCCTTGTCGGTGGAAAGCTGCAAATTTTGTCCTATTCACGACAGGTACAGACTCTTATCAGTAAGGGATCTTTTATCGTGTCCATGCCATTTCCAGTAAAACAAGTCGCAAAACCTATTTTTGCCTACATTTCTTGTCATGTGCTCGAATCATCTCCTTAACCTGCCCCATGAGATTATGGTGAGGTTATATAGTTGTTCTGGTCATGTCCAATCTCTAATATTTTTTAGGTGTAAAAATCATGCTTCAAGAGTTCTGCGCAACAATATTTTCAGGAAGTTGTTTGAATTAGATATGGATTCTCAAAAATCCCAAAAAACTTTTCGAGAATTTGAAATCACAATATTTTACCATAATCAACAGTCTAAAAACTTACGACTTTAATTTTCAACTTTAAACACAATCATTGGCTACGATAAATCTAATTTCTATTTTTGAAAGTGTATATTTTACCAGGTAAACAAATCTGTAGGCGATTTTTATTCCATGTACATGAGCTTTCCTTTTATATAGGATGTTTGTAAAGTTTTGAAAAACGTAAAATGATAACAATTACTGAGTATTTCATTTTGAAGTTCATTAGATCAAAAAAGAAATAATATATACAAAACATATTTTCTTAAGTTTTTTTTTTTTTATTCAGAGATATAATTATGTTAAGTAAACATATCATTCTTAAAACTAATTATCTCTGGGCTGTAATTATCTCGAAATCAACTGCAAAAGGAAGGACAAAAGATAAATATTAATGAAAAGAAGATGATGTTAACTTTTTGTGTAATTATATACTTAATTTATACACAAAATAACATTAATGTGGAAACATCCTGAAGTTTTCTTCACAACTTACATCGGATCGGTATGGATTTTTCAAAAAAAGGTGCAACAGTTGCACTCGGCATAGGTTGGTATATTTTAATGATAATATAATTTAATTTCGGGATGTCAATATCATATTCAATTTGCATATGTTACAGATACATAGAACCACCCACATTATAACTATATATATCTGTCAGTTTTCTAATTTTCGTATACCGGTGAGCGGTTTCTTCAACGAAAAGGTAATAACTATTTATAATATATTATACAATAATATGCGTATTATAAAACAATTGCGTCGCTCTATTATGAACGTCATAATGTAAAGCTTTCACTTTCGATAATGCTCGTTTTACTGTTTCGAACACCAGTGCATTAGCCAATCAAAACGTGTTCTAAAATCAAGATCTAGTAAATAAAAGGTGCCTACAGATTTATCAAACTTGAGAAATAAATTCCTTTATTGATGTTTTACAACTTAAGCTTCGTAATCGGGGTATAATTTGTATGTAAACAAGATGAAAACAATATTTTAAACTGTCATTTTCAATGAAAAATTAAGAACACCAATCATGAATATGGGAGTTTTTTTTCATATTCGACAAAGGAAATGTATCCAGATTGCCTACAGTCTCTCAGAAAACAGTAATTAGTATGTTCTTGGCCTCTTCTTTAACTCTTTACAACTTACTGAACTGTTATGTAATATACACTTAATGTTCACGTCATATAGATAGAAATTTAACATTTCCCCCAAGCACCTTATAGTGTGGTACACGTTTCTCTAACATTTAGTATAAATAATATTATTACGTAATATTTTAATACAAATATAACTTTTTCTTATTTTATGATATTTTTGCAAGCATAAAATTGAAGAAAATTTGCATTAAATTTAAGATTGAATAAACTTTTTAAAGTGCGTGAAAATGCGTGATTGAGGGGAAACGGTATATGCGTGATTGTGCGTTAGAAATAGGAAATGGTATATGCGTTAAAACGCGTTACTGTGGGGAAGGGGGTTAAATCAATATCAAATTTAATATAGGTACCCGGTTTACTTTTCATATAAATTCAAATTGAATGTCATGAAAATACCATATTTTCTACATAATTCTGCTAAAGCTGTTAAGTACGGGAAAAAAAATTGAAGATGACTTTGACGTCATAATGGATCTTGCATCAAAAAGTTGGTCTATAGTTTTTACGGGATCTTGACCTTAAAAACAATTGCATTATAATTGTAAAACGAACCTCTAATGATAAAACGCTGCTTTATGATGCATATATCAGTCAATCATTTCATCAATATATGTTCATATAAAATTTCACTGACCACTTTATCTTGTTATTTTTTGGCAGATCGACGGTGTCCACACTGCAGTTGTTTGAAAAAACATTTTTCCTTTGAATGGAAACCGTTTTTGTCAATCCAATGAAATGAAAAAGTATCAAAAAAATATCGACGGGTTAAGATTGACCATATTGTGGCGATTATTTTTAAATCTATCGTGCAAGTAAAATGATTAAAAGTAGTTTAAATATTCTTAAAAATTACTCCGACATATATTGTACCGTAAAACGGTTTATATAGAATAAGGCAAATAAATCTCATTTATATTATTTATATTATTCGGGTATATAGTTAATTACTAAATGTTTGTATCGTCAATTTGCAGGTAGGTTAAGGTTACAACCAAATATTCTACTTGCTTATATGATATGACGTCATACTAAGCTATATGACGTGAAGTTTAGAGATACTAATTTCTTAAAATCGATATCTAAGATCGATTTGAGGTCGTAAGAATGAATCAAAATATGCAGAGGCATAATATAACATAATATAAACGGAAGTTTGTCGTCCCTGGACCTCTGTAGTTATCACAGGGGTTACATACCAAACACATGACGTCATAACTGTTGATCATGCAGTAGCAGAGTGAAAGTGAAACGTAACGAGAATTGATGTAAACAAACCAGGGATGGGGTCAATTACATAGGAAAGTAATTAATTAAATTACAATTACTTTCCCAAAATCTTCAATTAAATTACCATTACCATTACACGGATTTTGAAATGTAATTAATTACATTACAAATTCTTTGCAAATGTAATTAATTAGATTACAAATTACATTCAAGAATACAAGTTAAAAAAGTAAATAGTCATGTATATTTGTTTATATATATAACATTTTATTTTACAACACTTTTTACAATAATATAATTAAAAGCTTCATACATTTTACTGTGTCTACTAACCTAATATACATGTATCTTCGATTAATTTAAAAATTTTCCTGCCATGCTGAAGATTCTTTCAACTGGGGAATTTGTGAGAAAAATGCATACATGTAGAAAGTTTACAGATGGTTTTACCATAATTCACGTGTTTAAATTTTGGAATCATTTTTAAGCTTTCCCATAAACAAGTGATAAATTTATACTAAATGTACTTTTGATGCTTTATTTTGCCTTTATATTTCCTTATTTCAGCATCATAGGTTTACCTCAAAATGTGGATATTTGACTTATTATGTGCCAAACTACAATTTAAAGTCAACGAGTATATATAAAACACCAACAGACAAAGTCAAAGGTGTGAACAATGCTTATGTAGGAATAGGTATTTGCTTCAAAACACTAATTAGCACCTGTTAATAGCTTCAAACACAAGCTGAAGATATGGCCAACCAAAGGATTAGAAGTCATTGGACTTCTTATTTTCATATGGATTAAAAATCAAAATATCAATTTTATTTGTAATCTTTACAAAGATTAATTTGATTTAAAAGTTTTTTTAAATGAAGTGGGGCATTGTATTCAAACAAAAATTGACTTAAAAAGGGAAGTTCTTTAAAATGGGAAGTTTTTTTTTTCAAGAAATATTACTATTAAAATATTTGGTCCAAAATATAAATTATTAACCTGTCATAAATAATGTGTATGAAATTAAGTTAGAGGAGACTATTTTTCATTTATTTAAAATCAGTGTAATTGAATGTAATTGAAAAATAATTGTGAATTACATGCCTTTTTGGAAAGTAATTAATTAAATTACCATTTCTTGTAATTGATTTCAGAGGTATTAAAATCATTTAAAAAAGTAAAACGATAACACTATGGATTTGTGCTTTATGACAACGGAAGGTATTATATCTTAAAAAGGGTAGTGTAAGTTCAGTAGTTCGATAATCTCTGAATTGTCCATATTTTTTGGTGGGATTAATAATATTACAAGTGAAATTTCTAACCTAAGTATCTCGTTGCAGATAGCTATGCAAGTAGCATAATCTTGTTTTAAGTTTCATTATTCTATTGAATCAATAATTTTGCAGTTAGGGTATTTCTTGACAGTTGTTAAGTCTGCAAATTATTATCTTTGAATTTTGAAAATTTTGAAGATTTTCAAAAATGAAGTTCTGTTATGAAAAGTTCATCAATTTGAAAGAGAAGCTTAATGTAATTGAACGTATATTGTATAAGGAGATTGTTACAAAGTTATAGAGTTTATATTTGCGAAAAACACCGAGTTTTAAACATCAAGATAATTAATTTAAAGAATGTGTACCTTTAACATGCGATAACAAATACATGATAGGGCCACTTCTCGTATTAAGGGTGGGTAATGTTTATATTTTATCGCAAAAAGAATTTGACCTTAATTTCTACAAAAGCCACATGAGCTTAGAAAGTGCGCGGAGCTGTATATTGTGTCTCTTTCCTTACCCTTGGTTACTCGATTTCAACAAATTGGTGTCTTGTATACACCATCCGTGAATGCTTTTACGTCTAAATTGTGGTTTTTCACATATTTTATCGTATCAACTTTCGTTAAATTTGTCCCTTTGGTTCTTCATAAGAAAAAGAAAATGTGAAAAGTTAACCGACGAATGGACGGACCAGAGCTCAGGTTAACCTTAAAATTCTGAAATGGCAAGTTCTATCGATGTCGTTAATAGCACTTAGTTCCACTGAGCTTTTTTGTTCATGCAAAGCATCCCTTCTTAACAAATAAAAGGATAAAAATGATTGTCTTATTTATAACTTTTCATTCAAAATACGTTGACTAACTTTGTTTTCAAGGGTATTAAAAATCATGTGTATAGAAAAATAAAACGACCAAGTTATAGATCTTTTCTTCATGTCACCATTTTTGATTTCGTAAAAAATGGGAATTGTAAATGTGATATTAGCCTTTAATTTTCAATTAAATCTTTTACAATTTGAAAAATGTAATAAAAACATTTGAAGGAGAAAAATCACATCATTTATCAAGAATTTGACAAACATATCATATCAATAATATGTTGGTTATATTAATATCAGAACTTTGTATATTTCAAGAAAAAAACAGAAAAATTGTATTAAAAATCAAAAATTGATCACCTGAATAAAAACATAGTCGTCAAAGTATGAGCGCATTTCCTGAAGCCATCACGTCTTACTAGTTTTATAAAATAAAATAAATAATTAAAATTTTCGATTTCCATTATAAGGTACCCTCATTCACTGTGACTCGTGAAGAGGTGCCGATCTTCTGAACTCTCTCTTGGCTTGTGGAGGTACCGGGATGTTTCAATTCAGCTATTTCTTTTACTGTGAAATCACAAATTTTCGTGGGGGTTAAATTTCGTTGTTTTCGTGGTGTGACGAGACCCACGAATTCATGTCCACCACGAAATGTAAATTTTCATATGCACAACAATAAAAATTTGCCCCCACGAACCAACATTTTTTTTCGAAAATTTGACCCCACGAAAATATGTGATTTTATAGTATTATAAATTCCTTTTAAAAATGCGGCCGCCATGGTTGGGGAGTAAAAACTTATGAAATGCAACCAAGACAGAAAAAGCTTTCACTCTTTATTAAATTATAAAATCTAATTGTAATCATTATGATTACAATAAATAATTTCTCACAATATTCAAGATATTATACTAAATATCATTAGTTCTAATATAAAAAAAATGTTATCTGTAAATCAATTAAGCCATGTGAAAATTTTAATAATTTAACAAAAACCGCGCAAGTTTAGAAATTTATCTCACCTGTATGAAATCAAGAATCATCAGCTTTCCACTGAAATCTTGTATCATATACTAGGTTAACGTTTGTAGATTTCCATCTCCATATTTGTAACTCGTTCGAAATTTGCAATAATTACTTTTTATTATGATCTGAATTTTAAAAATTGAACTTGAATGCCTTTTAAACTTTTAATGCACTTTTAAAATAATTGCAGATCTTTTGCATAATCTTTTAATATTGTTTTCCGTTGTTAATTTATCCAAATATTTGACCTCTGGTCACTTCAATCTAATTGCTTCTTCCTCCTAACCAAATACATCTTCTGATTAACAAAAAAATGCATTCCAATGATTCATTTCTTGGAACCGGCCAGGTCAAAGTTCAATTCTTATTTGTTTACTTATTTAACTGATTCTATATGATCGCGCCCACGTGTGCTATCTCCGCCAAGTTAGTTACGCTGAGCTGACCAGTACAAATTCATCCCATGTGCTATCTTTTTATTTTTAGTGCAATTTTTGTTATGATACTAGAATGTCGACAGTCCGTATTAAAATTTTATTGGGAGTTTTTGCTATTTGTAGGGGTAAAACATGTTTTTCCTTGTTTTCAATAAAAATGTTAGATAAATCTACTGATAATACTCTTCAGCAGTTCCACACCGTTTGAGATCTTTTCTTCCACAAAAATGACATCTTCAATTTTCATTACGTTCAAGTTCGTTTAGCTCAATGTTTAACAAATCAATCTCTTTACGAATAGCTGTCCATTCAGAAAAATTATTTGTTAAAGCACTTTGTAGTTCCAAGTCTTTTAATTTTTGCCTCATAGCTATTGCAGCTTTGTTTCTCCTTAACAAATGTTCAGTTTTCAAGTTACTCTCTTCTGATTTTAATAATTTTGGAGATTTTCCGAAATGTTCTGCTTTAAAAAGTTCACCAGGCTGAAAGTCACTAAGCTTGTAATTTACCATGGACGGAAAGCCTTGCATATGTCGTAAAGTATCATAATCTATATTTGTAAAAAATGTTATTCCAGGATTTGCCCTCATGTTACTGGTAATGTTTTCGTCGATTTTCCCAAGTGTTTCAATTCTTCTTTCAATTTCATTTTCCGTTTCTTCAATTGATTTCAAGGCCTTCTTTTCTTCTTCTTGTAAATTCCGTATAGCGTTCTCTTTCACTTTTTTGACTTGATTCATGATCAATTTTGTGTGATCTTCAATTTGTTTCTTAACTTCATCGGTTCTCTTTGATATCTCTGATTTCTTTATCTTTTCTTTAGATAACATTTCTCTATATTTTGGTAAAATCACCCCCTCTATTTCCTCCTTTTCATCTTTTAAATTACTTATGATTTTTTGGTAAATTGCGGCCAGATCATCCAATTTATGTCCATTATGGAATTCTATGAGACATTTAGAACACACCGGCTCCTTGCAGGGTGAACAGTACCACTCTAACTTGTTAACTGTATGTTTCCCACAGTAAAGTAGGCCCATGGTTCCCTCCTTATTTTTATGCAAATGTATAATTTCGTGATTTTTGGTTATTTTCTTCGTCTCGTGATCTGTTTTGCAGGTCTCACAAAGATGACCAGGGCATGTTTTACAAAGGAACTGGGCAGGATTTTCCTCACAGTTTTCGCATTCAAGAAAATGTTGAGCAAATGATTTAGCCATTCCGAGGTTTAATCTACAAAGTTTGTGAATAAATTATACTTTTTTCGAAATGACATTTAATACAATATGCAGACATTATATTTTTTGAAGAAGAAATGCTAAAGTTATACTATATGTCGATATATTGGGTATAAAAGCAACAAATTGAAAAAGTCTCAAATCATATACTTCTTGAAAAATTCTGACATAAAATTGGTTAGAATTTTATAGATACTTCTCTGAAATAAAGAAATTAACGCAGTAAGTATAGGCAATGCTCTTCATTACAATGAGATCATGTTTTGTATTCCACAATATTTCATGTTGAGAGTAACACCTATAATTTTTTTAACAAATATACATCGACAATCTCTTAGAATCTGTTTTAATTGCAAAAAAACATCTACGGTTCCTCGCAGGAACGATAAGGCTTCCCAGAGAATATTGCAGTGTACTAAAAGCAAGGACTTCTTGAAAAAATATATCAAATCATAATTGAAAATGACGTCAAGTCACTGCATACTTGAGCTTTAATGATGGGGAAAGTAACAAAAACACTTCATTTTAATCTGCATATAAAGATGTAGAATGCTAGTTTAAAACAAACGTGTTTTTATCATTTTTTCAAAAATCTAATACAGGTATATCTGAATAATTTAGATAATTTTGCATTATTACTCTTGTTTAGAGTCAGCATGTTCAAACTACGTACGGAAATATACGTTTGACATTTAACCTTTTTTATACCCGTGGACGGAGGCAGAATTGATTATATGTGTATAACATAGCCTGGATCAGGTTAATAATGAAGATTTATTTAATGTTTTTTGCGAAAATATGTAAGAGGGGTTTCAATTCTAACCGAATCCTGATTTGGGGAAAATATGTGTTGGCTTTGTTTTAAAACAGACGACAATATATAGCGGAAAATACCCTCAGATGTGTCGGTAAGTTGAAGTTAATGTGAAATAGTTTGTACCAAAGAAATAGTATAACTTTTCCCAAGCATATTTCGGGTTCACGAGGATTCAACGAGTTTATTCATGTGACAAGAAGTTAATAATAATTGTGTTAATAATAACCTGCACCGAGGCAATTTATGTGAATCATTCCAAAAAAGAAAAAAATGGCCGTCACGTGATCAATAAGGTTATGTGATATCGTAACAAATATGTTATTTTATAAATAGCCTAGAGAGCTCTCTATATGAATTAGGCGTTCTTAAGTACATAACTTAAAAATAAAACTGAAAATCAACTTTGCAATGCAGTGTTTCGTATAAATGCATTTTAAGGTGCGGGTAGCCTTAACAGTACTGCGCTAGATATCTGATATCTGAATCATAATATTCCATCGTTTTCATATTCATCTTACACAAGACTATAGTCCTGCTACACAGGGCATTACTTTTCACGTAAATATGGCTTAATTTTCATCTTTAAAATGAATTTTAACAGCTATACCGGATTCGAAATCTCCATAAAATCCTGACAAAGGTAGGTTGAAGGTTCTTGTAAATGTTCTACAAAGGCCCAATCTTAAAATCTGTTTAAAATATTAACGGCAGTGAGGAATAAACTTAAACAGAATATGCGTATTCAAGAAGTGGTATCAATGTTAATACTAAAAAAACTCTGTGGAACCATAAGAAAATTGAAATTGAAAAATGTTACCATTTTTTTAATAACATTAAAAAGTATGACTTGTAAAAAATGCATGAAATTATTCCCACAATAAATTAAGTTCACTGCTTTAATACTATTTTTTCAATAAAATGGAACTCGGAAATATATATCCCTTAATTGTTTTGTTTGTTTTGAACATGTTTCATTGTATAATTACTACGATAGTCGTTAGGTGCAAGGTAAATTAACATTTTCAGGCGGCCGCCAGTTATTATTGTGGGGGCGGCAAGATTTATTTTTGGCGGCCTCCATTTTAAAACAAAATTAAAGAAATAAATATTTTTAATTTATCATTTTGATTGTACACACAGGTAGTCTACAGTTGCTACTAAAAGATGCATGAATTCTGATTGACAATATCTATTTTTTTTTTCTTTTTTTTGAAGATCATGTTGTCCAAAAATATTTTGTGATTCAAATTTTTACCATTTGTACTCCGTTATAAGCAGTCTAATTTTTGTGCACTTTTGAAGCATTTTTACAATGGCAACATTAAAAAAAGAAAACACTTGTTTTGACCTTCATTTAGATATTTCGGTAAGTAATGTCTCTCATGCCCCGTCTCCCAGCTACTTCAACAAACAAAAGCGATTACAACTGATCATTAGGTCAGATGGCAGCTCGTGCGTAATTACACACTGAAATTTCATCGGATTCTTGCATGATTATAACAAGGAGCACATGGGTTATGTGTCCGGTCCATAACTTTACAAACTGTAGCGTTATGGTTTATATTTTTGTGTTTTCAAGATTTACCATATTGTTTTGGTTAAACATGAAAATATAAAAGCATAATGCTACATTGACTGCAGCTTTATTCCATGGCACCCGATCTCCGATATTTTTGTAGATCCTTGCAGATGTTTCTCTACTCGATTTGTATCCTTCAAATGGACTTTTGATCCATACTTAAGCAATATAAGATAAAACGCGCGACAAAAACTATAAGATCATTTTGCAGTCATATTGTTTGCTTACTTTGACTCTTTCAAGACGATAAAGGATATACCAAACGTACTCGCGTATGAGTCGTTTTTATGCAGTTATTTTGGAGTAGGAGCAGAGCAAATACGGACCTCCAAAACATCAGAGATGGGATCAGATGTCATAGAGTAGAGAAAAACCCCAGCCGACCAGTCAAACCCGCCGTGTGCCCCTTGTCTTGATCAAAGAATAGCGGAAAAAATCTGCTGTTGATTCAGTGTTTAAACAACAGATTAAAAATAAGTATGAAAAACGCCACTCAGCATTTGACTGAAGGATAAATTGTGTTTGCTTACGAGGTCATTGTATCTACCATAGAACTTAAGAAATGATGACTTCCATGGAGACTGCTGATATCTTGTTTCATCAACATGTTAGTCAATAATTAGCCACGTAATGAAAATTGTTCAAACGTTCTAACATGCTAGTGCGTATAGAATAAATTAAATAAATAAACAAATTAGATATATAAAATTCGCATGAAGGTAATGATGGTATATTGCTGCATAAGTAAGGGAAATTGACAATAGATCGTATATTGTTTAACGTCCCTTCGAGAATTTTTCACTCATAAGGAAATTGACAATAGAAAAGTTTACATCATCGCGTTTATCATAGAACTTAGTTGTTCGTAGTAGATTACCAACAATGTCTTTTTCAAGTAAAATATCAATGTATGAAACAGATGTACCAGGCTTTGTTATCTTTTATCTCAAGCTGACCAGGATATATAGTTTGGACATAGGAATAGAAATTTACATTGTTAATATTGAACATACGTCGTAGATATATCTAAATGTTGAAGGCCACAGCAAGTGTTTTCTTCTTCACACGCAAAAGATTTTGCACAAATTCTGCTTCATATGATCAAAACATATGTCTGCCAATAATGGATCGCATGGGTCATTGGAAACCATGAGAATTCTACTAGATTATTGGAAGGCCTCGTATCTAAAAATCACATAGATATTGTCAATCAGAAACTCAAGCATCTTTTTAAATCAACTTCAGAGTACTTGTGTGCAATCAGGATGTGTTTAAATAAGATAATTTTGCAAATGACCAATAACTAGGAAATGATACGAAAACTTAGGAGTTTCATTTTTATTGAAAAGAAAGCAATAAATAGTATCAAAAAGCCTGGACTTTAAATTATCGTAGGGAATGGTTGTGTATAAAGTTAAAAAGTCGTAAGTGTTTAAGCTGTTGATTTTGGTAAAATCCTGTGATTTCAAATTGTTCAAAAGTTCTTTCGAATTTTTTAGTATCCACATCTGATTCACACCACTTCTTGAATATATTGTTACACAGTACTCTTGAAGCTTTTCATTCACAACTGTCAGTCTTATAGTGAGGAGTAACGAAGGAGGCTTGTTTGAACATTTACCGGAATCTGCAATGAATCTTTGTTTGTAAGGATTTTTATGAAGTTTCGGAATCCATTCAGTAGTTCAAATTTAGTTTGGCTCTGTGGAATATTGAAAATATTTAAAACAGGCATATGATTTTGAAGAATTTCTTCCTTAGAAAGGGAAGTATGAGTATAAGTAGGATTACCACTTGTAGAATTAAATCCAAGTTCTTCTAAAATACAATTTATATAATGAGCCTTACAAACAAAAACAATGTTGTTACCTGGTTTGTCGACAGGGACCAGTACGTACTGATCATGTAATCTATCTAATTCTTTTTTTCACTTCTAAATTATTGAACACAGAAGGATAGATGGTTTTCATATTTCCCTTCAATCTTTTAATACGTGACTTTAACATGGATCTGATGAATTTAATCCATTCTGACAAGGTGTCAACGTCTTCTTGTTCGTATTTGGCCCATCGTGTGGGGTAATTTTTAACAGAATCCATAATATTTATGAAATTCCGACGCCAGTTGAAGGGTCGGGATTCCCTATATCTAGGACCTTTTGAAATAAGTGATCTTAGGTCCTTATTATTGCATATATTTACGTCACCTATAATGAGGTGTCTAGCAGGACTATAGTTATTGGGCGACGAAGAACATGAACATGATGGAGGATCATGTTACAGGTACTCGATATCTAGGTCACGTAATTTTGTTTTGTAATTCTATAGTTTTGAAGCAATGGTTGATGTATATCTGTAGGAAATACAAGGTGTAGTCTTAAACTTTAAAATATGTTTGAATATGACTGGACCCTTTTGTGGTTTAGAATTTTACTTATATTAACTGCGTCAATTTCTTTATTGGTATATTGAAGTTTCAGGAAAAGACGGATTGTTTTAGCCGCATTTTCTTCCGTAAAATGTAGTTCTAAAATGCCTATGAAATTGATTTGCAATATCCATAAAACATAATATATCTCAAAAAAGTTTTTCCGTTCTCAAGAAAATGATTTTTCCATTACATATTCTTTTGTGTAATTTTGATCCCCCTGGCCAAATGGGTCCCACTCTACCCATTGGGGTTATCATTTAAACAAATTTGAATATACACTACCTGGGGATGTTTCCATATAATATGACCAATCACGGGTTTGCTCTTCTAAAGAAGATTTTAGAAGCTTTTTATATGCATTCTTGTGGAAAAGATTGATCTCCATTGTAGCCGCACCCTACCCACAGGGGTAATGACTTTAACAAACTTTAATCTACACTACGTTAGGATGCTTCTTTTAAAATTTGACCAATTATGGGTTTGCTGTTCGTAAGAAGAAGAGTTTTAAGAATTTTCTAAGTTTTCTTGTGTATAATTTTGATTACCAGCTGTGTCCATACCCTACCTCTGGGGGTTGTGATTTAAACAAACATGAATTCACACCACCTGAGAATGTTTCCATAAAAATAAGACTAATCATGATTTTATAGTTCTTGAGAAGAAGATTGTTATCAATATTATCTTATACATTTCTACGTAAAACTTTGACCTCCATTGTGGCCCCACTCAGCAGTATATTGTTAATTATGGAAATGAATACTGTATACAGGGAAATTTTCGCCTCCATTTTATTTTCGCCCCTTTCGCCCTACCCTCATTTGGGCGAATTTAAAATGGGGCGAATTCAAAGAATACAGCATAATTTCTTCAATAAAACTATATGAGTGGGCGAATTTAAAACGGGACAAAATTGTTTGAATGTGTGAAAGGACGAAAATTACACGGGGTGAAAATAACCCTGTATACGGTATATGATTTAGGAAACATTTAGGAAAGAGATATATATTTTGTGACGTCATGGAAATAAGCAGCATGGCTCGCACAATCTACACGATATTTGAACGAACCCCGTATATTACACATCCTACCGTTGGGGTCATGATTTGAACAAACTAGAATGTACTGATGATCTTTTCAAATACGTCTCATCTTTTCTAGCGCAGCGTTAAAAAGATAACAAAATTTTTACTAATTTTTAATTCCCTCCCGTTGAAAGAGAGTATGGTCCTTTATTTAAATGAAACTTGAATCCTCTTTACCCAAGGATGCTTCATGGATACTTTGGTTGAAATTGACCCAGCGTGTCCGGAGACAAAGTCAAACGAGTAAAAGATTTACAGACGGACAGACAGACAGGCGGTTAAAGGGCAAAATGTGCTTAGAAAATCTCACCTCAGCTTTTAGCTTAGGCAAGGTTTAAAGTTTAAATGTATTCAAAAGGGCAGCTGTGTATTACCTACAAGTACAAAGCGACGCTCTTCAATCAGGTATATACGGAAGCCCAATAGTGCAAAACAAAAATAAATAAAGAAAAACGAAATTAATATATAAAGAGAAACGAAAATTAATATATAAAGAAAAACGAAATTATGATATAAACGGAAACGAAATTATCAAAAAAAGAAAAACAAAATTAATATATAAAGAAAACCGAAATAATTAAATAATTAAACGAAACTATTAAATAAATCAGTTCCTTTTTCTTTATTTAATGATTTTATTTATCTTTATACTAATTTCTGTTTTCTTTATATTTCAATTTCGTTTCTCTCTACTTAATTATTTCCTTTTTCTTTATTTAATAATTTCGTTTTCTACTTTTAATAATTTCGTTTTTCTTTATATATAAATTCCGTTTCTCGTTATCTATTTATTTCGTTTTTCAACTAGAAAACTGAAACTAAAATACAGAATTTAAATATATGCATGGTAAGGGCCTGCAGGTGTCGTAACAGTAAATCATGGCTGACGCAAAATAATCTTGGAATCTTCCCTTCCGATTCTGGCATTTTTATACGAGACTGGAGCTGAATTTTTTTATGAGATCAAAAACATGTAAACATCCTGTATTGACTAGATTTATTAAAATTTAGGGCGTGCTGATTTTTCTACATCTGTCAAGTGTGGGGAGTGATTAGGCCATGGACTACATTTTCAAACACCTGCTCGACTTCGACCGAAACAAACTTGTGTGCCTTGCAGCATGGCTATGTATTTTTTGGTATTAAAATCTTTATAAAGAATTGTTTTACAAGATCTGAAAAGGAAACTTCTGAGAAGTTTGTTTTGAATAAATTACAATTAATCCAACTTGCGCATTTTTGGTAAAAATATATAGCTATAGCTGGATGTAATATTGTTGTGCAACCTGAACCCATGAATCATTCCATAAAGCGCACATGCTATAAAGCATCACCTCGTAACTCTTTATGCCTTATATCGAAATTACAAATGTGTAGTGGAAATGAAAAATTAAAGATCATATAAATGTCAAATTACAAACGTAGAAAAAAATATGTACATACGGCCGAAAATTCCCATTTCTGTGAACAATTCATAAACTGTTCAATTTTGTTTATATGTTGTGTCATATCCCCACATCACTGTTGGAGTCTGTAAGCCTTGACTTAGCGAGGATGGCTGTTTCTGTATGCACAGAATTAATGACATTCCAATAAAGCTCATGAATCGCGAGAAGGTCATGAACAAGACCTTGAGTATCGTATTACTGAATTCCCTCGAACTTAACCTAGCGTCCTATCTGTGTACTATAAATCATAGGTTGTTGAAACTATAAAGAGAAAATTGATTGAATTATTTTGTGGGATTTGTTTTGTGCAAGTGTGGGCATTGTTTGGTCACAAATATAACTGATTTATAAATACATATTGAGAGTATGCCATTTAGAATATGTGAATCAAGTACTATAGTAGTAATGTAGTACCACTGACCCGAATAATACATATTGAGAGTTTGACATTCATTAAGACCAAGAAATCAGAAGTGGTTTGCTTTATTTCTAATATAGAAAGCAATCATTAAAATCTACTTATTGTAACCACTTTGGCTTGTTTTAAGTTTTGCAATTGTTATTAAACATTTAAACATTTTTTACAATGTCAAACAAACTCACAAAGTCAGATATTTCGTATTATTATACGTTTTTTTTGTAATGCATGTACTGTAAAGCCATGGGGATTACATACATTAAAAATTCAACATTACATGTTGTAAATAACGTAATATTAACCTTCATGTTTATCTTAAATATTTGTGAAATTTATTAGGATAATCTCTTTAATGTTTCATGTCCAAAGTGATTATTAATGTGTCCAGATTCATCATTTGCTGATCATTAGACCTTTCGAGCAGAGGATTTGAGAAAGCTAATGTAAACCAATTTTAACGTCAACTTCTCACCGAATTAATCACTGGCCAAATTATGAGACTGGCTTAAGTTCACATTCATCGTGTAATTGTAAAATAAAAACATAAATCTAAGCATATTACTATTAGATACCAAAGGTTAAATTCTCCCCATTCAATTATTGTAATGGTTATTCATTCGATTTGAGAGTCGGTGAGTGCAAAGGCAAACATCACACTTGTAAATTGTCAAAACAAAATCAAGGCTAACAAACGCGTGCGCTAATGATTTATGGGTTCAGGCCTTACCTTGCATATCTCAAAATTCCTTATTTTCGTTTCAGTTTTCTAATTGAAAAACGAAACAAATATATATAAAGAAAAACGAAATTATTAAAAGTAGAAAACGAAATTATTAAATAAAGAAAAACGAAATCATTAAATAAAGAAAAACAAAATGATCTATTTAATAATTTCGTTTTTCTTTATATATTTATTCCGTGTTTCTTTATATATTAATTTCGTTTTTCTTTATATATTAATTTTGTTTTTCTTTATTTAATAATTTCGTTTTCCTTTATTTAATAATTTTGTTTTTCTTATATATTAATTTCGTTTCTCTTTCTTTAATAATTTTGTTTCTCTTCATCTAATATTTTCGTTTTTTTCTTTATATATTTTTGGTTTACACTATTGGGCTTCCGTAGGTAAAACCAATTTTAAGGCTATTTATATCAGAGGCACTTAGACATATATATATCCTAAAATCAAAATGTCGTTTCAGCATTAAATTGCCCCTAAACTGTGTAATCAATTATCCTAAACTGTATAATCAATCATAACATGTAATTAAATTCATTCTAGAGTAATATAGATATGGTAACAAGGACATGCATCGACCTGCTTACAAAACTATGTCCACCGTGTTATCAACCTTCCTTCCTGCTTTATGTGCGTGGATTTTAAAACGAAAGTAGAAAAGGGTGTTAATTTATTCGTCATTTTTTTCTTAGAGCTGTTTAAAATTAAATGTATATTTTTAAAGAAAATTTTATTTGAGGGATTCTTACCATGGAGATAACTAATCTTTTTGTGGATACATCTTCCCGATTTTGGGAACCAGCCAACTTTTTTTCTATCTATAAGTGGCGGATCTAGGAATTGGGCAATATTAAATCTTTATAGAATGAGATAGGATTAAAGAATCTATTTGTTTTGTTTTTACCAACTTGTACATGCAGTTACCTAGTTTTATTATATTTGTGGATGAAATACTGTAAACTCAATGTCTAACAATAAACAATCAATTCTTTTTTCTGTTTCTCGACATAGCTCTTAAGATACATACTTTCTTTTGACAACCAACATTTCTGTTAGAAAGTATAATTTATATTAAATAGTCAATTGTCATTTTTGGAGAAAAAAACAGATAAATTGTCGGAAGAAAAAGTTTTTGCTCGTATAAATCAAGATGTTTTGCAATCTGTGACATACTGACAAAGAAATGTCTTTGTTGCCTGTAATCGCAACAAAATAGTATTAAAAGCGAGTCTAGGAGAAAATCATGCAAAATTAAAAAAATTGTTACACAAGTCACATTTTAAAAAGATGATTTTAAATACATAATTTTGAAGAGAATGGACCTATATATGTATTGTTAGAAAATTTTCAACAAAGGTGCCCTCCTTATCGAGATAGCCCCGAATCTATTTATAGCCCACTGGTGGTTGGGATTTTCAAGGAAAAATAGCACTTTTATAAGCCCTTCTAAAAAAATAAAATAAAACAATGAGTTTGAAAAATTTTGTGTTCTATGTTGAATTAATAAGTATAACTTTTTTTTTATAGTTGAATTTTGTTTACCAGATCTTATTCATTTGGGAAATTCAAAAGGTTTTATTAGAGAAAATTCACTTGACTTTTATATCTCTATGAGACACGCAGTGCTGTGTTTGATACAACGGTTGAACTTTTGTTTATAATTATCTATCTGATTTAATGAGTTATTTTACACAACATTTTTCAAGGAATTTCTTGGATTTACAATGAATCTCAAGATATACACTTTTGAATCTCTTTATTTTTTACCGGAATTATCTATCTTTTCGAACTCTTCAGTGCATGAAGAGTAAAAAATTCATTATTTACATGGAGGGAAAATGGCAGCGATGTCGTCGGGTATGTTTGATTTTGGTGAAGATTGTGAAGAAACAGCGATTTATTATTTGAAAGACTGTGTTAAACAAACCTTTTACCACCTCAGATGTTTGGACTCTAACTTTAAGGGTACAGATATGCATTTTTTTCAATGGGTCTAGCTTTCCAGTCTGTTTATATATTTTTTCAGAGAGGTACAGTTCTGCAGCTACAATAGGTTGGGACCACTCACCCAAATGGGATATAATAGTCTGTTTGGAATATAATATTCTAAATGGATATAAAATGTGCAGTGCAAGAAATGAAAATTGCAAAAAATTGCCAAAGTAATAAAAATGATCATTTTTTACACTGTAAATTTACATCCCATTTAGGATGTTATATCCCAAATGGACTATTATATCATTATTTGGGCATATGGTTTTGACCTTCAACAATAGAAACACAAAATATTATGTTTTACTGAAGAACATGAATACGTAGACTACTATTAGTAGGCCTATATTATTCCCCATATATAGTCACTTGTTTCCGAGTTTTATTGACCCCTGACCCCAGGACAGAAAAGTGGGTATGAGAGCCCTGTTACAAATGTTTATCATGCAAGCACCACGTACATTGATCTTATTAAGAAGAAGTAAATAATATTTGGTCAATGCCCTAAATGAGCATTTTGCATGTATTCATAAAAATTATTACATTGTGACATCAAATATATTGCAGTGTTATGACATGTGACAAAAGATTAAATGATTACTACCTTAAAATAAATACAATATTTTGGCTCAGATTAAAATGTTAATATAAATCAGACCATTTTTAGTCAGACAATAGGAAGATCTAAATTGTTCAAATCATGACCTCAGGGGGTTAGACGGGTCCACAAAGGGGAATCGAAGATTTACATAGAAATATAAAGGAAAAATCTTTGAAGATCTTCTCAAGAACCACTGGGCCAGAAAAGATGAATCTCATGTGGAATCATCCTCAGATAGTGTAAATTCAAGCTTGTTCAAAACATGACCCCAGGGCTAGGGTTGGGCCAAAATGGCTGACCAAAGGTTTACATAGGACTATATATATAGTGGATTCTTTTAAAATCTTCTTATCAAGTACTTAAAAGCCATGATTAGTAATATTTATATGGAATCATCCTCAGAAAATGTAGATTCAAGTTCGTTCATATCATGATCCCTCGGGGTGTTGAAATTTAACCCCTCCCCCACCTCACTTTCAGTTCTGATCTGATATGTGCTTTTTCCTACCCGATGTGCTCAGGTGAGCGCTGTGGCCCCTGGGTCTCTTGTTTTTTTTTGTTAGTTGGAGTTGGAAGTGGAGTGTGTGTAGATTGACCAAATTATGCATGCCAAACAAGACATGTATTGATAATGGGTTTGTCCCTTATTATATACAGGTCCATGTTTGCCCTGCTCCTGATTTGTATTTTTTGAATGGACTTTTGAGCTTGAATACTGTTTGTTATCTCCATATATTTTCTTTTTACTTAGACAGTTTGAGCAGCTGACCAATTCAACCAGTGCCTCAATACCTCCACTTATTCTTGGAGATTGCACTGAAGTCAACTGTATGATGTTTATGAATGGTTTCATTAAACTTTCAGACTATGCAAAATCATTAATTAGGAAAAAATCTTGCATTTTTCTATCAAAATTTGTCTGTCATGTGTAGATTCTAAATTTTACAATTCATGACCCCTGAGGGGGTGGGGTGGGGGGTGCACAATATAAATTTGCAGGGGGAAAAATCTGGTTAAGAACAGCATCATGGCTAAAGTTCCTGGCCAAAGGGTGAGCGATGTGGCCCATAGTCCTCTTTTTTTGTGATTACTAATAATTTTATATAAAGTTTAAATACATCATAAGAAGAATTTTCTACAATTTCAAATGTCAACAACAATGCTAATCCTGCTGAAGAAACTTCAGGCAGCAGAACAGTTTGACAGTGTCAAAGCAATAGCCAATGAACTTACAGAATAAAAGGGCTGTGACTGAAACTCATTAAGTTCAATATTTTTGTACCGGTAGTTTTACTTATAATGTTTATATAAATAATACATGTACTCAGATGTGCATCCTCAATATAATTACATTTAATTCATTGACATTTATTCTTATTGGGATTGATGAACTTCGAGGGTTTCAACAAACTATATCATTTTGTTGAGATATTACTTCATTGACATACTGTGTGTTTTTCAATAGAATGAAAGTATATCTTTTCCCATTTCTTTTATTTGTTTTCAAACATGATACATGTACTTGCGTAAAATAATTTTTTCAGAATGTTAATGTAGAATTTTGAATGTTTTTTCTTTTTCTATAAACCTTCCAAACAGTTTTATAGATTTACAGACACATAATTATATATAATATTGCCTGTACTTAAATTTATTGCAAGGTGGTTAAGTAAATTCATTCACATTCAAATCATGTTGTCTTAAAGGACAGAAACAATACAAGTAGTTAATGGTATGAAAATTGCATCAATTCTTGTTTTAATTTTTTAGCAATTTTGGCCTTCTGCTTCAAAGGATTATTGGAAGTTTAAAATTATTAAATGTGGTCTTATAAGTACATTTCAACCCGATGTCCTTCAAATTTCCAAACATACATGTCTGTGGAGCTCATTACTTCATCAATCATCATACTCTCCTTCGACTATACTTACTGAAGATATTTGATATTCAAAGTATATTTAAAAACAGATGTGTAAATCATATCGTAATAGAATACTTTTATGCGCCTGGATACATAGACACGGGTCGTATATTATTTTGTCCTATTTATTTATCTGTTTGTCTGATTATCTGTTTTTCTGTTGTCAACTTTAACCTTTGCCATAACTTTTGACCTTGTGACCTTGACCTATATATTAAAAATAACTTTTTAGAACTTTGTTGCCAAAGGGTGCATAGTGTTTCACAAAAACATCTTATTTTAAATGAATCATCTTTAAAATATTAGTGAATATACTCCCTCCAAACCCTTTGAGGTTTGAAAATAAGCAAAAATAATGGTATATTAGCGTAATCTTTTCAGAATGTTGTAATTGATTCAAAATCAATATTTTTTATACTAGGTGTAGATTATTATGTTCATTTTACAAGATATGTTATAAATATTTAGATTTGTAATATTAAAGAACTAGGTCTAATATGGGCTGAAATTGGCCTTGTTGATTTAAAAATTGGTAAAAGTTTGTTTTCATCATAACTTTGTTATATTTTATTATCCGAAAAATTCCAATTTTTGGTAAAAACACTATATAATGACCTTTCAAGAAACAAATAAAAAATTTCTCTCTTTACTGTGTATCAGGTGTTATGGCTCTTAAAATTTAGGCAAGAAAAATCTATTTTTAGAACATCTTGAGATAATTGGAGTTGTCTCTAGCTCAAAGTTTAACAAATTTAAAAGTTTAATAATGGAAATGATTAACACTGTTCATATGTGTATAAAATACACCATATCTTTTCCCAGAAATTTGTTTGTAATAAAGTAAAGCTGTAAAGGTAACTGGTATTTTTCATGTGTTTTATAACATTATGACCATTTGCCAATGACAAACATAGATAGTGCTCATGCACACTATGCTAATCAGCAGATTTTGACCAAATTTACAGAAAAGTCTAACAATGCCTTGAAATGAATAAATATAATAATGGGAAGTGAAATTGAGAACCTAACATGAATAGCTCTCTGCATGGTTTTCTCATAGACTCCCTCTTAAAAAGAAATTCAATTTAAAAATAAAGGATCTTATACTTAACATTTGGCATAAGTTTATACGCTGAATTAAGGATCATTATCCTAGGCCAATTTTGAAAACAAAGGGATGGTCAAGACACCTCGGTTTAACCTTTCTTTATTGTACATTTGATATATGTATCAATATATTGCAAATTATTTTTATATCCTTTTTATATGGGCTTTATTGATTATAATCAATCTTTTGTTTGTTTCTCGACATTGCTCTTAAGATACATACTTTCGTTTGACAACCAACATTTCTGTTAGAAAGTATTATTTATATTAAATATTCAATTGTCATTTTGGGAGAAAAAAAAACCGATAAATTGTCGTAAAATGACGAAGAACAGTATTACAATATTACGATATTAGGTTCTTGTTAAGTCAATGCTGACTGACGTTTAGTTGTTAGTCCATTATTCATACACTGAATTGACGACGGATTTTTTCCGTTATTTCTTGATCATGACAAGGAGCACACGGCGGGTGTGACCGGTCGGCAAGGGATGCTCACTCATCCATGGTACCTGATCCCACCTCTGATGTTTTGGAGGTCCGTGTTTGCCTTGCTCTTATTTTGTTTTGTTTTATGGCCTTTGAGACTGAATACTGTTCGTTATCTCCATATCCTCTCAGAAATCAATTTCAATAATAAGCATTTTAGTGTCTGCTGGTATTACGTAAAACTCTATTGTTTGGTTACCATCGACATCTTTTTTGTGTAAAATATTGAAATATATGAGCCCTACTCAATAGTCTCTTTTTTGAATCTAATAGATAGGGAAAAGTAAAGATAATGAACAGTGATCGATTTCAAAAATCGTCAAAAAATATTCATAAATCTGTGAACTGCGTATAGGAAGGGCTTCCTGAAAATTTTAGAGCCAGTTTCATGAGGAGTAAACAGCCTTAGAGGAGTAAACATCCCCTGTAAATCAATGAATTACGTCGTCGGCTTGTATCAATCGAGTGAACGGAACATTTTGTAGTAAAATTCAGTACAAAGACAAAATACTTACATGTGTTTTGAATCAAGTCGGCCCAAATTCGTCTCAGAGATGGGTTATATTTGCTAATAAGATCAAATAGAGGACCTAAGGAATTACGAAATGCTTTCTTTAAACAAGGAGGTTAAAATCAATTGTTGAAACATATGTGTCAGTTGCTTGCATTGTAATAAATCGTAGAATATATCGTGCTGACGAACGAATTGATATTACCTTTGCTAGTTGCTAATAAGGTATTAGGTAAAGGGACACAGTAAACAATTTTTCTTCTTATGTTACAATAAAATATAATCTTCTTCAAGAAGGATATGGAGATAGCGAACAGTATTCATAATCCTTACTTACTTCAAGTGATATAAAATGAGTCTGCTAATAACGGGATGGGATGGGGTGGATTGGTACCCATGCAAATTCTGAATAATTGTCACAAGACCGGGTCTCCAAGTACCACATGGATATATTATTAATCAGAATCTCAAGCGTTTTTTTCCATACGTATTTTTTAATGTGAGGATTTTGGGAACAGACTGATGAATTACACACCAAGGGTACCTGTTCCTGTGTCAAAGATTTAAGTTTGTTGTTCATTCTCTTAATCTCTATCTAGAAAATTTAGTAAAATTGGTAAAAAAAAAATTTAAACAATTTCATGTAAAAAGCTAAAATCTACATTATTAAGTTTCTTCTACATGAGGTATTTATTATTTGATAGACTCCGAACATGGACATACTGTTAACCAACTTTTATTCGTGACGACTTTATTTCGCCATTTACTCATTGAAAAGTAGTTCGCAACGATAAATTTTCGCGACCAAGTCTTTTTGGATCTGTTGTTAATGGAAACAAAGATTTTTAAGGCCGGTTTGCGGAGAGAAATATTCGCGATGACGATACCCTCATGAATCTCGCAATTTTTTTTCTCTACCTACACGAGGAGGATGTAAAATAAAGAGCAATATTTAATCTTTATATTTAACTGACGTATACGTTAAATTACCTTAATATTATAACGACATTATGTTTATTAAATGTGTTGACGAAACATTGTCGACTCAACGTTTAACAACAATCAATCTTGATATATTTTTAACGGGGCATTGCTCTTAAATAAAAGTAAATTTTATTCTGGTCACATACATTTTCGTTTGAAAGAATTATTTTTAGTCAATCGTTTATTGATATTTTGAAGAAATAAACCGATAAATTGTTGAAAGTAAATCAAGGTTTTTGTCAATCTACAAATCACATGGTTTATCAATTGACACACTGTGTTGTTACCGATGTAACAGAAAATGCTTAGGTCTCATAAAATTTGGATTCAGACAGCAGATATTGTTTACGTTAACTTACTATTTTTTTTTTGTCGTTTGATATGACAAAACAAATAAATCATTTGATGACATTTAATCATAAGTTGGTTTATATAAAGTATTATTATTGTAACAGTGAACTGATGTTAAGTTGCCACTGTATGTGTATGTTTGATGGCTTTTTTCAGTCGTGACATCTACCTTTCAAGTTATCAAAAACCTTACTTTAGAAAGACACTTTCAAATTGAATTTTCGGATACGGTGATTTTCTCTCCAAAGGGCCACTGTTGCAATATCCTCAAAAAATACCTCAAGAAGTTTGAACAACTTTTTAATGAAATATGTTGTTAAAGAATACATAACATAGAGATAATTTTTACAATCTGAATAATGACATAAAGATTACATCATACAATAACAGTAAAAGAAAGGGATGACCGTTCTTTTATGCATAAATTCCTTCTTCAGCAAGATTATTAACTACGTGTATGGATGTGAACAAAAACACTAAAATTGAGTTTAACATCTGACAACGATACAAAGAGACATTGTGAACAGCATTTCGTAATAAGATTTAAAGTGAAAACTATTACATCCAATCGATGTAACATGTCTAAGTACATTTACGAGGGTTGTCCGGTAAAATTATAAACAAGTTGTCGAGTGAGAAAGATAATCATCATGTGCTACGTTCTGAAGTTTTTAACACTATTAAGTACATATTTTATGAATAGACATAGCAAATTTTAAATAGGTATATGCATAAATAAACAAAAAATGAGATTTTATGTTATGTATTGTATCGCCTTACGGCGCACGGATGATAACGTCAAAGTGTATAAAATAGCGTCACATTTCATCTTTGTTAACAATAAAGTTGTATGAGTCCCTCTATATTTAAGGAATGTCATTGATACACACACTTGAGTCTCCATAAATAATTAGTCTTCAGAAGATTTATTAGTAAGTTATGGATGAAATTCTCAATCATTCAACTAAATAGACAGTATCGATATATATATATATATATATATATATATATATATATATATATATATATATATATATATATATATATATATATATATATATATATATATATATATATATATATATACTAATACATTATATCGACGGTGGACAGTGACAGCGTCTTTTGCTGTTACAATAGCAATCTGTTTTGTACTACTTGGGGACTCGATCAAAAAAGGACTTCGCGAAGAAAACTCCCATTTCATTTGTATACAAAAGATCTGCTGATGTTTATATATTTCTCTTCTTCTGTATTTATTCAAAGTCTCGTAAGGCGTCAATATAACATCTTAATCAAAAAGAACTGTTCTCCGGTGCGCCGTAACGTCATCAAACGTCGACATTTTTCGTGTAATATGAGTACTTTTTTCCTATTTCAAATGCTCGGAAAACTGTCAATAATTAACCAAACATTTTGAATTTTTTAAAAGAGGGAAAATTGATTATGGAATCAAATAAGCATAATTTTTATTCGAATCTTAGGTATTACAAACTTTTATTTTGAATTAATACTATTGTATTCTGTAATAAAACCTTGGCTTTTTGTCCGTGCGCCGTAGAACCCTACTCTGCGCACATTCATGCTCAATAAAATCTTTGTAATTGTCTATATTTTATCCCCAAAATATAATGCACTAAAATATGATAAATAAACATTTACTAAAAATTTTAGCTCAATGCGCCAATCATTTTTCGAGGAAAACGCTTTGTCCTCGATTTTACCGGACAACACTCGTATATAAGAAATGTATTATGTAATAAAATCTTTGTGCACTAAATGGCTTACACAATAGAAAGTAAAACTACATGTATTAACAATGGACTAAAATATGACAAGACCTAAAACTATAATTTCAGGTATATATTATATAAATTAGATTGTATAAATATTCAAATAAACTGGTTCCAATAGATTTCATATATAAATTGAAACAAAATGAATTAATTCTGCCATAGTCATATAAGTTTATAAGACTTGTATGAAGCACAAAAAACTTAAATGATCAAAAAATAAATTTAATGATAAAAACATTTAGAAAGGCTGATACCTAAGTGAAAATATACAAACTTAATTTACGTCAAAATAGCCTCGTTTGGAACCACATGGCGTAAATAAAGAAAAAGAATAAACAATAAGACTCACATAAAGATAAAATGACATTGTCTTTCAAACCCACTATATGTGGTTATATTATTGTCAATATTTTTATAAGGAAACCCCTCCTATTTTCAAAATGACTGCACATAAGTGATAATATATTTATTTTAATTATAACACGAAAACAACAAATTACAGATTTCTTCATTTCAACAATACTAGTACATAAATTCTTATTAAAACTGCTGAACTTTATGACAACATTCATTGCTCTAAGCGTGTGCTGACGTCACAGCATTAATCACCTCACATACGTATCAATGGTAATGATGTTGAACCAAACGGCCTTAATTTTCTGCTTCAAAATAATAATTATGAAATCTTTTTTTAACAAATAGTCATTAGATGCACCAAAAACCTTCTTTAAATTCTTTAAGATGTGTCTTGGGTATTCAAGAGAAGCTTAAGCAAACGAGTGCATGTATTGAGTTTTAATAACGTGATACGCATTTAAGGATAAATAACACAAACTGTTTTTCAGAAATCAACATTGTTTCTCACAGACTTACATTTTAATTGACAAACTGAATAAAGTAGAGTGGGAGAATAAGATTTTGTCATAAAGTTAAAAAAATGTGCAAAATTTTGTATGGAATTATACAGAAAGCAAAACAAAATCTCATATCTAAACACCAAGGAAAACCTAAGATTTCTTTATATTTCAGGGATTCATTACGAGGGCCGTTCAAAAATTACGCGGACTTGTTGAACAGAAGAAATATTTGACGACATAATCGGGCGAAATTTCACAAATAATATAAAAGAATCTTTAATTATATGGTCTTCAAAATTTCATATCAAAATGTTGTAAATTGGTATTAATTTTGAGTGATTTTTCAGGACATACCATTAAGTCACGGCGCAGCAAAATCTTCGACGTCACAAGCATTATAAAAAAATATGTGATTGAGCTTTCATTTTCTCAATATTTTCCCTTGAATACCTTATCTACTCAACATAAAAACACCATTTCTTGTCAAGCTTAAAATCTATTAAACAAGTAAAGAATATTCTTTTTGTTTTTGTTTTAAAACCAAAAACTACTTATGAGATATACTCGTGATGTGATATTGGTGACTCTCAATCACGTTCTTTACAGTCCGGATAAAGTTAACTTTTTGTCTATAATCTTCTTCCCGTCCTCCCGTATAGCCGTTTTACAGAGGTCTAACTGTCTAACATTTCAATTTGCTATTTGTGGGCGAATGTCACGAGTAGCCTAGTTTACTACATGTTTTATTATGCATATTTTGGATCTATGTTGCCGATATCTCGAGCATTACACATATTTTAACAAAAGTGTGGTGCGCCGTCAATTCAGGAGACGTCATTTTCACAGTCGTTTTCACGCGAATCGCATCAGAGAAAAATCTCTATATTTCTGTTAGTACTTCAAATATTACGTCCGAAATCTAAATACATAATATTAGAACACTTTAAAGGTACATCTGAGAAAATTGTTGAAAAATATCGCGTAATTTAGAAAATAAATGAGTTAAATTTTTGAATCCGCATGCTTTTGCTTCAATTTTTTTGTCGTGCGCCGTACCTCTCCATCAACGATATCAACATACCGATAATTTTAGAAGAATTTTTTTAAAATACAGAAATTTTGCCCAAAATTTATTGGAATCTTTAAGATACATATTTCTGTGAAATTTTATAACTATATGACCTCTGTAAGAGTAAATAATAGCACAGTCCGCGTAATTTTTGAACGGCCCTCTTATTTATGTCATTTCAAATCAAAATCAGTCAAAAAATATATATAAACCCGCGCATCAATTTTTTGTTTGTGGTAAAAACCCTTAAAATTCATTTCTAATCATCGTCATAGACAAGGTTCTTATTATCAGTTAATTCTTGACGATAAAAAAAATGTAGCGAAGAACTATGACGTATTTAATTTCAGGTTTCTGTTAAATAGTAAATATTTCATTTCTCCAAGGTCCACCACATGTAACCTGTTTATCGCCTGGGCAAATGTAGTTACATTCGCTGTCGGGGCGTCTGTTCCAAAACCTTACATGACTACCACAATAACAACGGGAACCATACTGTAAATTGAAAAAAATCTAGGTGAAAAAGAAAATATTACTTCATCTTTGGAGGATTAATAAGCGTGTAAGTATATCTACGATCATGTAACTCCTCACTTTTCAGGGGCGCAGCACTTTTTTTTCCCAACCTTACCTATACTATACCAAATGTTAATTGAAAACCTGGTTGCCCCCACCCCCCCAGTTTTAGTGATGTACCGAAAATGAAGTATTAGAATTGGTAATTGGTACTGAAAGTAGTTGACAATGAGCCTCTACCCCCCCCCCCCCCCCCCCCCCCCCCCACGAAATAGGATTTTCGACTTCGAGCAACTTTCAACTTCTTTCCTTTTTTTCTTTTTTTTTTTTTTTTTTGCTTGTCAACTTATCCAGGTAAGTAAAAAAAAAATTTTCTCCGGCTGCCCCCCCCCCCCCAATTTCAAAAACGATGCTACGCCACTGCTTTTAATAATGTAAAAGACAATAAATAGTCTGAATTGAAATTTTATAAGACAATGTTTATTTGTTATTTATCGTCCCTTTGTTTCTGAACTTTAAGCTAATATCATCTCGCTCTATTTCATAGGTCTATTAAAAACGACAAAGTTCCTTCCATAGTTAATTGCATGCTGTGTGTTTCAAAGTTAAAACAGAACATTCAGATGTAAATAAAATTTCCTCTGACTAGTACAAAGTTAATTCTGAGAAAATTATTCCAAAAGCTTAAAAGCTTGTTAAAAGCAAACAAAAAACCCCCCACAAAAAACAAACACACACACACGCACCCACACACACACACACACCTTCACACACACAAACACACACACACACACAAACACACACACACACACAAACACACACATATTTACCTGAAGTCCAATGTATTTGAATTCTTCATCAATGTTCCGGCAGTGATTGGAGCATACAGCGGGGTTGTTCATGCTAAGAATATACTTATGCTCAGGGTCAAAGGATCTTGTAGAGTTGTCTTCGAAACATCCAAGTCTTTTTATGATGCCTATTAAATGAGAAGGTAAGAAATAAAATAATAAACAAACATTAATAGAGAACAAGGAATAGAGTAAAATAAATACATGGGATATCCATTAAAGCTTAAAAAAGGAAACGGAAATGGATGGTGCATCAAAATGGAGGAACGTACATGAAAATGTAAAATTAAATAAACAAATGAAATTAAATCATTATATTACGAATTATTTTTTAAGTATTTATAACACGAACGATAAATAAGACATGCAAACAAATATAAGCTCTTGAAATTGATTTAAATCTAGCATTTGAGAAATTTTTAAAATAGGAGAAGTCACGTGTTTAAGATATTCACAAATATTTCTAATTTTGGTGCCAATCGCAACACCGATCAGATCATCGAAATCAAAAAGCAATACACATAACCATCTTTGTATATTCTTGTGTGCCGAAATAAATTGAAATCAGACTTAACTGTAGGAGTAGTAGCATATTGAAAAAATTGTTTACAGACAGATGGACAGACAGATAGACGGATGGACGACGGACATCTGACGTGTAAGCTCTTCTAGTCTCGAAGAATTTGTTCCCTACCTCGAAAACCAATATGATTAAACACTATCTAGGAATGCATCCATATCAATTTGACTAATATAATCCTATGTAAATTTTGATCCCCCATTGTGAACCTACCCTTACTACCCCCATGGTGGCCTTGACTAGAACAAACTTGACACTTTATATTACCGGATGATGTTTCCATTTTACCATAAATATAATAAATAATAATAAATAAATATAACCAGTGATGGATTTGCTGCTCCTTAGAATATTTTAGCGATATTTCTTATAAATTATCTCTGTGAAAATTTGATTCACTATAGTGGCTTAACCCAATCTCCAGGGAGTCATGATTTGAACAAAATTGAGACTTCACTACTTGTTTCCATATAAATATTACTAATCATGGCTTTGCTTTTCTTGCGAAAAAGATATTTAAAGACTGTTCCCATGTATTTCTAAGGTAAAACGTAAATTGCCCATTTTGACCCAACCCTTCCGCTGGGGGTCATGATTTGGATAAACCTAAATGTACACTACCTGTGGATGTTTCCATATAAGCTTAATCTTTCCTGAGCCAGTGGTTCTTGAGAAAAAGACATGTCATTAGTTTTTCACTTATTACCAATTACCTTCCCTTTAAAGAGGGCGTCACCCTTTATTTGAACAAACTTGAATCCCCTTTACCCAAGAATACTTGTCCTAAGTTAGCCCTATGGAGAAAAAGGTGAAATTGTGAATAGTTTTTGACAACACGAACGATGACGATGGCAACGTTTAACAACAGGGGATAATTTTTTTTATCAGAAAAGCTCACACAAGCCTTTGGTTCAGGTGAGCTAAAAGCTAAGAATTCGATGTGTTAAATCACACATCCTCTGGTCATTAATAATCTTTTAGTGAAATACGAATGCATGCAACATTTCTCCATTAAAAATTATAGACCTTATGAGTTTTACTTTTTATTATAGTGACCTTGCACTTGCGTGAAAGTTCTTTATCAATGTTATGACATACCAGATCAAGAACATTGACATAAGGAGCAAACGTACTGTATTCAAACTCAAAAGTCCATTAAAGCAATCTATAGTAGAAACAGAGCAAAAACGAGCCTCTAAAACATGAGAGAGGAAAATAGGTTCCATGATGTAGAGAGCATCCTGTGTCGGCCGGTCATACTCGGCATGTGCTCCTTGATTGTCATGATTGGGAAATTACTGAAAAGTCCGTCACGAATTTAGTGCAAAAATGAAGCTGTCACAGTTAGTGTGAAAACTGTCAGTCAGCATTTGACTCAAGGATAGGGTTTACTTTCAAACACGGTCAATGTATTGACTGAAGGAAATTAAAAAAAAAAAAATTCGATATAACTACATATATGCAGCGATATAATGTCAAAATTGATTTATGTTGATTATTTCAATACATTGACTAACATTATTTTTTTCAGTAATGCTTTTGAAGAAGGATATGGAACAATATTCAATCTCAAAGTCCATAAAACAATACAAAACAAGAGCAGAGCAAACACCTACCTCCGAAACATCAGAGGTGGGATTAGGTGCCATGGAGGAGTGAGCATCCCCTGCTGACCGGTCACATCCGCCGTCTGCTCATTGTCATGATCGTGAAATAACGAAAAATCCGGCGTCAATTTAGCGTATAAATAATGGATTAACAATTGGTATGAAAAACGTCAGTCGGCATTTGACTAAATGATAAATTGAAGTAAATTGAAGTAATCGTCTATTCTGATTAAGGTCAGGACACTCCCTAAGATCACTAGCAATAGTTGTATCACGTAAGTGCTTCCAGTAATTTTTTGTTATGAAACATATGAAGATAACGATCAGTATTCGAGATCAAAAGTTCATTAAACCATACAAAAAAGGGGCACAGCAAACACGGACCTCCAAAACATCAGAGCTTTGATCAGGTGCCATGGAGGAGTGAGCATCCCCTGCCGAAAAACCGTCGTCATTTGAGTGTATAAATAATGGACTTATAATTGGTATGAAAAACGCCAGTCAGCATTCGTCTCAATGATGAATTGTGTGTGCTGTCACGGTCATTTTATCGACCAAAGATGTATAAAATGGAACAGAATTTTTTTCTCATTGACCTTCAACTTGTCAGCATAACCATGCATCACGGTCATGTCAAACCGTCGACCACAAGTAGCCTCTGTTTGAAGTATAAACTTCCAGTGACCCACATTTCCTCTTTCCTCAAGTGGCAAATTATAAGAAATCTTTGCAATAGTAATTTCACATTTTTCTCTCACTGACCTTTGACAAACAAGAATGTCCCTGTGTTCAGATCAAAACAAACCATTTGATCATAAGTATTTTTTTTAAAATCAAGTATGAACTTTTAGTGATTCTCTATTACAAATAAATGGCCCGGACAATAATTTATTTTATGCCTTTTTCCAGTCCCTAAGTTGAACGTGTTGTCCGAATGACCATGACACCTGGTGAATTTTTAACATTATAGCAAGCTTACAAATTATCAATATTTTACAAATTCATTATTCACATCATTTACAAGTGAAATAGGTCAAGAAATATATATAAAACCATGTATCAATGTCTTTGTCTTTACTTGACAATCAAATGACCATCACATGTGTGTTTCAATAAAATCGAATGCAAAATACAAATTGAGCAAATAGGCCAATGAATGAAGACGTTTGAAAACCCAGGTCAGAAATGAATTTAAAATATGGAATTGGTATGCAGATTTTCAGAGATGAAATGCATTTTATAGAAACGTGCTTTCATTAATCTTTGTTATTTCTTCATAGTGATTTACCCATTTGTTTTACATTCAAACGTGTGCTCATACAATGTTTATACGTGTTATCAATTAATATGATGAGAGAGAATAAAATATCCCAAGCACTTTTTAGAATGAAAAAATAAACAAAAGAAAAAACAATGAAAACAAATTAGGTAAAAAGAAATCTACTGAGAACAAAATAATTGTGATGTCACCAATTGTACAAGATAACTGATCAGGTGTATATACTATTACCGTAAATAAAAGAAATATTTTACAGCTGAACATCCAATAATCTAAGTTCTAAAATAAATGGTTATTCAATAACTAATAACATTATAAATTGATATTCCAATGTTGCTATCATAAGAAACGTACAATTGGATTTTCTTTTTTATATACTGAAAAACCAGAAGTCTATTTTGCGCGCTCTTCCATATAAAATATCTCTGAATAAACTTTGTTATTTACTTATATATATTTTAACAGAAGAAATCAATTCAATGTTGAAGGAATCAACCCTAAAAACTTTTGAAAGAGTGGGTAGAAAATTAGTAACAAAACAAATAAATATTTTCCACTTTACCTTTCAGGGCAATGTAAGGAGCTTAGAAAACTTTGAATGCTGATTGAATAATTAAAAATCCTTACGTTGAGTTAAAAAAAAATTGAAACGTGAAATCTTTAAAAATCTATTTTATTTTTATTGTAAATTAATGAAATAATTTTCCATTTAACAATAGTAAATGTATATATTTAACAATAGGAAATGTATATATGTCAGAATGTCTTCGTACATAATCATCAATTTTTTTTTTAAATTCTTGTTGGTCACTAAAAGTATCTTATAACGAATTCGTACTGTTGTAAAGAGAAAAGTGGAAAACTTCAAAATGCACACTATGTTTAACATTAAGTAGGATAATCAGTATTCCATTTTGTAATATTCCGGAAATTTATATTGCAATCATTCGGGTTCGGTGATTAGGATGTGAACGTAAACATCCGCTTTAAAAGGTATATAAAACCTGAATCGCAGTATCAAATATATATTCCGGTTCGAGCTGTGTGACAAACAAGACGTGTGCTAATATATCAACAGCGGTAAGTGAGTCTATGAAATAAAGTAGCTTACAAAAGAAGTCGACCTTATGAAATAAGTAAGGTCTAGTCTAAGATGATAACAATAAATAAAGGCTGTTGTGTTCTTAAGTGGCAAGCCACTCAAGAGGCTAACCAGCAACGGAGGTTAGCCACCACATCTATAATTCGTCTTGTCGACCTGTCTGGCAACCAGGCTGTTGTGTGCAGTGTGTCTGCCTGAATAAGGCTAGCAGTGTGCACAGCAGTTGAAGGACTGTCACTTGTACTGACTGTGTCCTGAATAAGGCTGCAGTACAAGCGTCAGTCCGAAGTTGGCCAGTGTTAGGGATTGCCTACCCACTGCCATTTTCCTAATCATTTGTAATTATTTGATTTACTGTTCAATATTAACGTGATTATTAACCTAGATAAGGTTGGCCATTTATTTGTATATTTTGCAGGCCTTTGTAATCAATCATTTGTCAATCATTTATTAAGAAAAATTATATTATATTGGAAATCATCCCCCAAAACCTTGAATGGACAAGGTACGACCCCCGACTGCTATTAGTATTCCGCTCGACACGTTACAAAATTTGGTGGCAGCGCTGGGATTTGGGGTACTTGATTTTTCTTTATACTTTGTTAACCGTTTAGTAGTTACCAATAATCATATTTGTTTATAATGGATAGTATGGATGACCTTACCAAAATTGAAAGAGAGCTAAGCAAGTTTCAGGCTAGCTTCGATGAAAGTAAAAGAAAGACCGCTAAAGATTCAGGTCTACCTGAAAGCAGGCGGACAACCTTAGAAGATGAGTGCGAAACCTAAAACAGTTAGGACGACCACTCTACCTACTGATATATCAGAAAGAAGAGAGCCTGAGAGCCGCATTAGCATAGGTAGGTCAGATGACAAGACTCCAGACAGATTTTCCTTAACAAGTACACCTTATGTTAGAAATAGGCAGGATGACCCTCTGTTTACAAATATTACAACACGCAGACCTGATGTTAGGACAAACATTAATCAACATAAGGGTAATCAGGTAAAGCCAGATAAGTTTGATGGTACTACCTCATGGCTAGACTTCAAATCTCATTTTGATGTATGTGCTGAATTGAATGGTTGGTCAACCTCTGAGAAAGGCATGCACTTAGCTGTATCCCTGCGAGGTCGGGCACAAGCTGTGCTGGGCAGTCTTCCAGAAGGAGAAAAATGTAACTACAGGTTATTATCCAGGTCACTGGAGGAGCAATTTCTGCCACCTAACCAAACAGAGTTGTATAGGGCACAATTACGAGAAAGGAGACAACGGGCTTCTGAAACATTGCCAGAGTTAGGGCAGGATGTACGCAGGCTGGCCAACCTCGCGTATCCTACTGCCCCGATAGATGTCAGAGAAACCCTTGCGAAAGAGCAATTTATTGATGCATTGAAGGACAGCAACATGAGGATCCGCATCAAACAAGCCAGGCCTGTTGACCTGAATGATGCCATGCGCCATGCTGTGGAGTTAGATGCATTTAATTCTGCTGAATGACGTCTCTAAGAAGATAAAGGTTATTTGAGAGAAGCCAACCAGCCATTGGAATCAGACAAAGACACCGTAACCACGCTGTTGAAGGTAGTACGTGACATGCAAGAGGAAATGAAATCAATCAAGATGGCAGTACAGAACTCAAAATCTACAAAGCGTACATCGTCAAACATAATTTGCAACTTTTGCAAGAAGAAGGGCCACATGAAGAAAGATTGTTACTCTTATCAAAATATGCAGAAGAAGTTAAGGTTAAAAGAGAAAGAAAAGCCCACCTCTTTTCCAAGACAAGGAAAGGGGGCAGACAAAGATGCAAGTAGAACTGGTGTAAGTCAGAGGGCAGGGGAGGGCGGTATATTTGTTGATGCTACGATAAACGGTAGTAAAGTGAAGTTTCTAATCGACACTGGGGCAACCGTTAGCATCATTTCACCATCAACATTGTATTCTGTGATGGGTGATACAAAGCCAGTTCTTGACAAGGTCAACCAGGACGTTCTTACGGCAGATGGTACTGCAATGAATGTAGAAGGTTCTATCTCAATTTCTTTCTTGTTGTCTGCCCTGACAATCAATCAGAAATTTACAGTAATTGATGTTGGCATTGATGGCATATTAGGGCTTGATTTTCTTACTTCAAACAATTGCTCGCTTGATTTGCCAAATTCCTCTATGCTGATGGGAAGTAAGCGGGTAAAATTGTCATTCGAAGGGAAAATAGGTTGCTGTAGGGTAACCTTAGCTGCCAATATCACAATTCCTCCATGTTGTGAAATTATTGCCATGTGTGATATTGTTGCACCTGTGTATGAGAAAGTACCAAACCTGGGTGTTATTGAACCGTCAGATCGTTTCATACAATCGGATCGGGGTTTAGTAGCCAGAACATTGATCAGAGGTAGCAAAGTCACTCCTGTCAGACTTATGAATTTATCTACTGAAACAAAGAATGTGTATAGAGGGACTTTTGTTGCCACTCTGTCGGCTGTCGACAATGTGTATGAAAAGAGCAGTCACATTAACAAGGTAGGAGAGCTGCCTTCTCATCTACAGGACTTGTATCAGCGGTCAGTCAAAGAGTTGACCACAGAGGATGCCAAGGCAGTCAGAGGACTGTTAAGAAAGTATTCGAGTCTGTTTGCTGCGACTGATGCTGACCTTGGTCAAACCAAGATGACGGAACATACTATCGATACTGGTACGAATACTCCGATTAAGCAGCATCCAAGACGATTGCCAATACATATGCAGGAAGAGGCAGACCGTCATGTTGACGACATGCTAAAAAGAGGAATCATAGAAGAGTGCACCAGTCCCTCGTCGTCTCCAGTTGTGTTGGTTAAGAAAAAGGATGGAACGACTAGGTTCTGCATTGACTACAGGAAGCTAAACAACTCAACTGTCAAAGATGCTTATACTCTTCCTAGGATAGATGACTCCCTGGGTCAGTTATCGGTGCCAAGTATTATTCCACATTAGACTTAAATGCCGGGTATTGGCAAGTGGAAGTTGCAGAAAAAGATCAACCCAAGACTGCATTTGCAACCAGAAAAGGGCTTTATAGTTTTAAAGTTATGCCCTTTGAGCTTTGTAATGCCCCTGCGACGTTTGAGCGTCTCATGGAGCTTGTGCTAAGAGGTCTGCAATGGCAGATATGCCTTGTATATCTTGACGGCATTATTGTTGTTGTGAAAACGGTAAACGATATGATTTCAAATCTTACACAAGTGTTTGATCGATTGTTAGCTGCGGGACTAAAGCTCAAGCCTCGCAAATGCACTCTATTTTCAACAGAAACAGAATATTTGGGACACGTCGTATCTGAAAAGGGGATTGCTACACACCCTGATAAAATTAAGGCCGTTCAGACATGGCAGGTACCCTCAAATGTATCAGAGTTAAGATCATTTTTAGGATTCTGCAGTTATTATAGGCGATTTGTCAAAAACTTTGCCAATATCGCCAAGCCACTGCATGACCTGACTGAAAAGGGTATTAATTTTAAATGGTCTGATGAATGCCAAGTATCCTTCGACAATCTTCGAAAACAGCTATCAACAACTCCTGTCTTGGCTCATCCAGATTTTAAAGAACGATTCATCCTGGATACCGATGCCAGTCAATATGCAATTGGTGCAGTATTGTCACAGATAAAAGATGGTGTTGAAGGACCAATTGCCTATGCCAGCAGAAGTCTTTCCAAATCCGAAAGAAAGTATTGTGTTACCCGGAAAGAGCTTCTGGCTGTTGTACACTTCATCAAGTATTTTAGACATTACCTATACGGCAGACAATTTACGGTTAGGACAGACCATAGCGCCCTTAGATGGTTGATGAACTTTAAGGACCCCGAAGGGCAGCTTGCTAGGTGGATGGATGTGTTATCCACATATGACTTCAGAATAGAATATCGGCCAGGTAGACTACATGGTAATGCGGATGGTCTGAGTTGAGTGCCATGCAAGCAGTGTAAAGTCAGCCATAATGAACTGACTCACCAAACCGTAAACAAACTTGAGGCCGAAGACAAGTTGATTTTAGAAAAGCCTTTGAAATGTCTTCAGGATGATGATGAGGATATCAAAAAGGTAAAAGATTGGCTTGAAAGGAGAATGTAACCGAAGAATGATGAGATTGCGTCCGAATCTGTTGTTGTTAAATCCCTTTGCTCTCAGTGGGACCGGCTGGTCATTGAAAATGGAATATTATATAGAAGATGGTCAGATCTTTTTACAAAGCAGGATACTTTGCAAGCCATTGTCCCGAAGCAGGAGCGATGGAATGTTTTGAAACATTACCATGACTCGAGGACAGCGGGCCATCTGGGTATTCACAAGACACTTGCAAGAATCCGTCAATCTTACTATTGGCCAGGCCTCCAAAGGGATGTTCATTCTTATGTTCGTGGCTGTGAAGTGTGCACCAAGAGAAAAGCACCTAGACAAAACAACAAGGCTCCAATGCATTTAGTCTTCACAGGGTATCCAATGGAAAGACTGGCGACTGATCTTTTAGGCGAACTGCCAATGACATCAAATGGGAATAAATATATCCTTGTTGTCGCAGACTACTTTACGAAGTGGACGGAAGCCTTTGCATTGCAAAACATGGAGGCGGAAACTGTCGCCACAAAGATTGTTGAAGAAGTCGTTTCCAGATTTGGAGTACCAGCTACGATACATTCTGATCAGGGTCCGCAGTATGAAAGCAACCTTTTTAAGGAAATGTGCAGACTGTTGGACATACAGAAAACCCACACCACTCCGTACCACCCACAGTCGGACGGAATGGTGGAGCGGTTCAACAGAACGTTAACAACAATGCTTAGTGGTTTTGTCAATGAGCACCACACTGATTGGGATGTCCATCTTCCTTTTGTAATGATGGCATATCGAAGCTCGGTGCATGAGACTACAGGAATGACACCAAATATGATGATGTTTGGGCGAAAGGTGTCGACATCACTTGATTTGATATACGAAATGCCTCCATCAGTAAAAGAGGTGCCAAGTCATAAATGGGCATGGTATTTACAAGAACGCCTGGAAAACGCTTATAAATTTGTGAGAACAAGAATGAATCAGGCAATGGTCAGGCAAAAACATTACCATGATCGAAAATTGAAATGGCATCATTTCGAAGCGGGAGAAGAAATTTATGTTTTCTTCCCAAGAAGAAAACCAGGTACTTCACCAAAGTTCACAAGTTATTGGCGAGGTCCATTTCAGGTGGTAAAACAAATGTCTGACTTGACATATCTTGTCAATTGTGGTCCAAGAGGATCAGATCAGGTCATCCATGTTGACAGAATGCGGAAAAAGCATGCACAAACTTTGTCAGGGGACAGCGATGAGCCGTTGCCAACATGTGAAACTCCTGAGGACTCTGGTCCTATAAATGATGATTTTGATTCATGTGTTAATGACGAACTACCAGTGTCCCATCGCCCTAGTAGACATCGCAAACCTCCTAGTTGGTTGCACGATTATGAGACAGATTTTTAATTATCTCTGTAGTACGCATGTAAAAAGAAATTATTAGGAAGCTTATATAGTTTTTATGTTTGTATATTTTTGTAGTGATGGCTAAGACTAAGACGACCACAAGAAAAGAATATCGGCGGTGTCCAATGTGTTCGGAACCCGCAAAGACAGAGGACGAATTTAAGAGGCACATTATGGTGTGTGCCATGAGGCTGTTTGAATGCCCAATATGCGATTTCACCAACAGTAGAGAACTTAATGTAAAGAGACACATCAAAAGATGTCACCCTGGATTAGGACCAAATGATGAACTTATTAAACTGGGCCCAAAAGAACAAAATGAGAAGGCAGGTTGCTCGTTTGGTGAAGAAAACAAAGGTGAAGAAAGCGCAAATGAAGATTAGTTGGACCAGGACCCTGGTGAAGTTATAGGCGAGATATCCTCTGCCAACTCATGTAGTAGTATATCAAGTGATGAAAATGAAGAAGATGATATTGATGAGCAGAAGGAGAAACAGGATCCAGAGAAGATAGAAGGCAATTTGTTAGAAGGAAGACTTTTCCCTAAGAAGACCCAACCGTCTTTGCCATTCACAAGAAAAAGACCAAGTTTGGAGGAGATCCCTGTTCCAAAGAAGATTACTTGTATGGATTTTTCCATCCAGGTTGATATAGAACCAGCAGTTACTCCCGTAGAAAGTAACAGAGTTGACGCTCATACGCAGACATTCCCAAAGAAGAGAGAAGTTGTGACCAAAACGACAAGAAAGTATCGTGAAGGAGAGGCAGATATCAAGGTTGTCACAAAGGAAAGATTAATTTACAAGTGACATATTCAAGTAACTTAATTGAAACTTACACTTAACACAGATAGTGTTCAATAGTTTGTTGGTTATCTTTATTGCTGTTCTTGTTTTGTTGACTATTTGGTCAGTCATATAAATACAGTTTTGTCGTTAGAAAAAGAAAAAACCACACGATAAATGAATAAAAAAAAAGTTGATCTATTGAATTTGCATGCGGGACGCATGTCATCGGAGGCGTGGGTAGTGTAATATTCCGGAAATTTATATTGCAATCATTCGGGTTCGGTGATTAGGATGTGAACGTAAACATCCGCTTTAAAAAGTATATAAAGCCCGAATCGCAGTATCAAATATATATTCCAGTTCGAGCTGTGTGACAAACAAGACGTGTGCTAATATATCAACAGCGGTAAGTGAGGCTATGAAATAAAGTCAGCTTACAAAAGAAGTCGATCTTATGAGATAAGTAAGGTCTAGTCTAAGAGGATAACAATAAATGAAGGCTGTTGTGTTCTTAAGTGGCAAGCCACTCATGAGGCTAACCAACAACGGAGGTTAGCCACCACATCTATAATTCGTCTTGTCGACCTGTCTGGCAACCATGCTGTTGTGTGCAGTGTGTCTACCTGAATAAGGCTAGCAGTGTGCACAGCAGTTGAAGGGCTGTCACTTGTATTGACTGTGTCCTGAATAAGGCTGCAGTACAAGCGTCAGTCCGAGGTTGGCCAGTGTTAGGGTTTGCCTACCCACTGCCATTTTCCTAATCATTCGTAATTATTTGATTTACTATTCAATATCAACGTGATTATTAACCTAGATAAGGTTGGCCATTTATTTGTATGTTTTGCAGGCCTTTGTAATCAATCATTTGTCAATCATTTATTAAGAAAAATTATATTATATTGGAAATCATCCCCCAAAACCTTGAATCGACAAGGTACGACCCCCGACTGCTATTAGTATTCCGCTCGACACGTTACAATTTTACGATGTTGAAGTCCAACTCTATCATTACCCTGTGGTGAAAATAAATATTTCAATGATATTTAGATATTAACTTAAGGTATTTATATTAATAGTCACCACGTGCTTCATTTTGGTGTAAATGTGGTGTAATACGTCAAAAAATAATAACAATGAAACGAATTTTATAAGGTTATGTTTTTTACAAGGAATAATCAAGGTAATAAAAATTATTTCTTACATTTAGTATATTTGTACGGTTCTTGTACTTGTTTATAAATGTTAGACACCACCAATTTGTCTGCGTATAGTTGCAAATTTTGTCCTATACTCGGCACTCAGGGCCATAGAGAAGGGAGCGGCCTTTTTGGGGCCAGTACCTAAGGGAGCTCGATTTATACGTTCTTATACGAAGGGCCAGTGGAATTCTAACCCGCCAGGTAACTATCAACACCGCGACTCTAGAGCAGATGATCTAAGCACTGCGACACGCGGGCACCCTTCAAAATACAAGCTATGTTAACCATTGAGTAGGATTATTCCATTTTACTGATAAGTCCAACTGTATTATTATCCAGTGGTGAAAGTAAATTTTTCAATGAAATCTAAACAATGTCATGAGGTATGTATTTATAATTTTAAAAAAAATTGTGACGTCATCTTTTGTTAAACCTGGTTCAATGAATTTGTTATTGTCCTGTACCCCATCCAATAAGTTACCTGTAGGTGTCCAAAAAGATTCAACTTATTGGACAGGTACAGGTAACGTTAAAATGAGAACAAAGGGCGAGGCAAATAAGTAAACAGCACTTAAAAGGCAATGACAAATCAAACAATTTAATATGAACAATGTAGGAAACAAGTAGCGTTAAAAGTTAATATTTCAAAAAAAGTCCTATTGAAAATGGCACAAATAATCCAGTGAATTGAATGTCTCAGATTCATTATTGCAGACGCATCCATTGCTCCGATCATAAATTTCCTAAATTCACCGTTCATTGCTATGTAATAGATTCATTTCACAATGATTGATCCACGGAACATAATAAAGAATCCAATTGACACAAAAGATGAACGAGAAGAATGCGTTTTCTTACATACAACCTTGGGCTTTTTGTTTATTGGAATATCCATAATTTCCGCATTTAGCACAACATTTACTTCACGAAATTCCAACAGAATCTGTAATTTCGTTCGGTGATTTGTGACCATTTGTCCACCTAGTCCTGCGTCGTTTGAGCGAGTATCTGTCGTTGTAAGGAGCGGCTGGAGTAAAATCCTTCCGAGTTCGAAACCTGCACACAAAAGAGAAAGTGTTGTATTTTTAAAACATACATGTAACAGACTTGTGTGGACTTGTGTAGTCGGATGTTTAATAACAACAAGGCTGTTGGTTCGAGTTTTGACAAGACGATGACTCTTTATTATGATTGAATAAGAAAATCATCATCAAAACCCTATAATGAAATAACAAATTATAAATATTTAGCATAAAAACTATAAAGCTATAAATCAATATACATGTACAATCATTATAATTATAGCTTTATCAGAATCAAGGGAGATAACTCAATTATATGAAAATTACACAATAAAATCTCCCACTTCTTTAATCAATGAATATTAACAATAAAATCTTTACAATAATTATCATTCCAATGTATATGTACATAATGATTTATTGTTCGGCATAAAAACAATTAACAGGCATACCATTCAATGGAAATGGGTCAAACGCTGTACAACAGCATAAAAGCTGCATACACACAGCAAAAGGATGATTACTCAATATCTACAAATCAACAATAAACAACTTAGTAGATATGTACACTAATCATAAAATAAAGTTTACTTTAAAAGTATGAAAAAATGAGACAGCAATGTATTTACTATTTACATGTTACTTTATACCTAAGGTCTCACTCTCACTATACATTTACTCCAGAAAAAAGTGATTTAAGGAGTTAAGTGCAAAAATTACAGATTTAACATTTAATAGACTGAATTAGAATATTATTACTTATTAGTATGAAAGAATTACTTACCATGCAATAGGAAGTGTTGGTCTCTATGTCAAATGTCTGATGTGTAAAATATCGTAAACTCAATGCCTAAACCATACTTCCATCACCTTCCAAGACCAAGCAAGAATTAACCAAAGACACAAAGAAAACTTGGAGAGAAAAACAAAAACCAATAGAAAAACATGAGACAACACTAAAAAAACAATTAAACTAAAAGATACAAAATGACCATGGCCAGAAAATAATTAGCGCCCTGAGGCTAACCCTGGACCTCTCTGGAAAAGATTAATTTCAGAATCAATGCACTTTACAACAGGTTAAATGAATAATTATATAATTCAGCTGTAGAAGTGTGCTGCAAGTAAAAACATACACATAATTAAATTGATGAATAAATGCACATGCAATATGCATTCCCATGCACATGTGCATAATATATAAAAACATGGGTCTGTCACATACATCATGATTAATCTTCCAATTTCATAGAAAATGCTTAAACAGCTAAAAAGTTGTTAAAGTAAAATCCTTCAAATCCTATTGCTTTACAAAAATTACCTGTTAACGGGAAACTGTTTATTGCAAATTCCGAAACATAAGAATAATTATATATCCGGATTTCACAGTAAATACTTGAACTAGGGCATCTTGGTGTAATCGATAATTGGCATCGTTAAAATACCCGATTCTGAAGTTCTTTTTTTCAAAATAAAATGTACGTCGTCATCCTTGGCCGTTGCGTTGTAAAATGAATACATTGTAAAAAATTTAGTAAAACTGACTTTAACGCATGCGTAGTATATATAGAAAATGTCGCAATGCGAATAAATAAGACTAAATAAAGTTAATGTTCATATTTATCGATATAAAACACTTCTCGATGATTCCCACTATTAATTAAGACATAAGAAAAACCAAAACAGTTTTTTTTTGGACTAACTTAATGAACAGTGCCAGGTAGTCATCCAAGCAAAACGAGACCTTATCTGTGGCTGTCCAGTAAGTTAACAATGGAAGTGTTCGACAGTGGTGAAATGTTTTAAGTAAGTTATAAGCCTCAAACTCACCATTATGTCAGAAATTAGACTCTCCTCGGCGCTAACGCGCCTCGGGTCGTCTAATATCTGACATAATGGACAGTTTTCGGCTTATAACAACTACTTGATTTAAAAACAAGGAAACATATCATGAGCTTTTAACTGATTGATAAGCAAGTACTAATTTATCATTTTGAGAAGTTTGAAAATCTTGTGACAAAGACTTTTTCGACATAGGTTCTACCTGAAGTATTGCAACGCTATGTTTTGATATGTTAAAAAGCTATTATAAAGCCTTTCTAATATTTTTCTGAAGTTTCTTTATTTTACTTCTTGATAGAAGTATTATTTTTACAATAATTTTGTCTTTGAAATGTAAGTATAGCACTTTACATACTAATGATTTAAAATGAACAATAATTTAAAACGAATTAAAAACGGAAAAAAATATGTATAACTTTTATATTCTTTACCTACAGTACTGCATGTTGCTCAATGCTTTTGTTGTTTAGAAGAACAGGAAATTGTTTTCAAAATTATATATATCTTAAATGAAAGAGCGTCTAACTACAAGAATCTTTGAATATCTAAATACCCATATCTTACAGTATTTAAATGCTTAAGGAGACAGAAGTAAAACAATGAAACTAAGCAATCGATCTGCTCAGCATTGTGAGGACTGTAAAAAGAAAGTCCAGCAAAATTTCTGTGCAAGACGTGTTTTTGGTATCTCTGTGAGGCGTGCGAGGGAAAGCACAAGAAGAGAAACGTCACCAGTTCTCATGATACAAAAAAGTGCATCTCATTGCTTTGTTTTGATGGTTTAAAGCAATGGGCTTATGTTTTATTATTTATTTGAATTTCAGACAAACATTGATAGCTATAATCCTGTATTCTTTAGGCTGTGAAACTTGGTATGGTAATCACATATTGCGACTTCACATTTTTAAATATTTTAGGGGTACTTGTCATAAAGGGAATATGAAAAATCACAAAAATACCTCTTCAAACATCGTCGTTTATAGACTTTATTAGACTTTATTACACTATTTAGCTTGCAACTAAAGATTCTTACAATTTTTACATTCCTTCAAAATGGTTACATACCATAAAAATTATAACGAAAGTTGTATACATTGTAATTTCATTACACTAGATAGTTTTGCGTTTGTTAACTTCAGGTCTAGATCTAGTAAATGAAAGGTGCCTACAGGTTTTCTCTTATTCCAGAAATATATTGCCATTAAGCATTATAAACCAAAATATATATGAATTAAATTATGATTATTTCGGCATGATTGAATTCTGTGAATTTCAAAATGCAGTATTTTCTACCATTTCTATTGAAGCTGTCAAGTACAGGAAAAGTGACATTGAATTAATTATGACGTCATAATGGATCTAGCACAGGTTAAACACATTCACCAGTTATGATGTCATACGACGTAGGTTCTACGCTAAGACTGTGCTTTCATTTTCAAGGATGTAGATTTTTAAATGTCAATGAAATTGGATTTAATTGCCCATCATGAAATTTGAAAGCCGGAATTAAACAAATAATGCGATTGTAAAAACATTTATGGTATTAACTGTACTATCTAACACTCATAGGAGTAAGCAATAGACGGTTATTGACGTCATTGAGTTATTCTAAAGTGTGACTAATATGTATCATAAAACTTCTTCGTTGTCGGGAAAGGATGTAAACATATTACATGTTTAGATAAGACATGTTTATCATTTCCTATTACATGATAAATGTCAGTTTTACACAACTTATTAAAAATATATATTCTAATGTAATATCTGCTTAGCAAAGGACGATGAAAGTACCATTAAGTACGTAATGCACATTTATAGTTTTCAAAGTTGATATTTTAACCTATTTGGTTGGAATAAGAATATCATCACATAATCAATGAAAAAGATAGAGTTTAAATTGTCTTTCATAAATATGACAAAAATAATAGATGATCACAAGCTAATGGTTGTGGATTTTATTTTTTACATTCTTTTTGAAGGATTTGAAAGCTATATGATGGATATGAAGATAACGAACAGCATGCAATGAGGGCATTAAATTGCAAATTGCTTAAATACTCGGTGCCATTTCTGGTATACCAGATTATGATGTGTTGGATTTATTTGAATTTAAGGAATTGACGTCCAACAGCTTTATCAAATGTATTATGTATCGGAGTACCTAGTTTGCTCAGCTCCTCTTTTGTATTGTTTTATGGACTTCGATATTGAATACTGTTCGTTATCTCCATATCCTTCCTTCATGTAAAAGAATACATGGATCTAAATACTGTTGGAATAAGGTATTCACATTTCAGATATATATTTTAATGGTAGATATTTATGCGGAAATACAATTTTTATTTACGATATCATTTCATAAAATGTCAGAAAAAATATACCAGCAGGTATGATCATGAAAATGTCATAAGTTGCGCCATAAGACGTGTCTTGGGATATTTCTTAGGAAGGATATGGAGATAACGAAAAGTATGCAGTCTCAAAGTCCATAAAACAATACAAAATAAGAGCAGAGCAAACACGGATCCCCGAAACATCAGAGATGGGATCAGGTGACATGGAGGACTGAGCATCCCCTCCCCACCAACCACACCCGCCGTGTGCTCCTCGTCATGATAAGGAAATATCGGAAAAAATCCGTCGTCAATTCAGTGTATAAATAATTATAATGGATTAACAATTGGTATGAAAAACGTCAGTCAGCATTTGACTTAATGATAAATTATATTTGCTGACAAGGTCATTGTATCAAACATAGAACTTACGAAATGATGACTTTAAACAAGACTGCTGATATTCTTGACTTCTCCAAATAATATCCCAGGAAAGGTCTTAGGGTGCAAAACTAGAACATTTTACAAATATCTGAAATAGAGATGTTCTTATTTCCATCCTGAAAGTCTGTTTCTTTATCACACAATTAGATTTTCTAGGGCTTTTATTCAAAATTTATTACCGTAAAAAGGGTAAATGTCTAAGAATTGCTTTGTTTATGATTGTTTTGGATTGGTTGTTCATTATGCTGTCAGTTTGCAAGGATGGACCACATTTCTGTAAGTTTTTTTTTTCTTTGCTAATCAGATTCCACCCTCTGTAGAAATCAATCGGAAAAATGGTATTGAGCTGTAGAGACTTTCTAAAAACATAATAGGCATAGGGAGAGTGGGGTCTGAAATAAAGGAATACGAGCAATGTTGATCTTTATCTTCAATTTCTAACAAGAGTGATCTATGGAAGTCTTCAATTTCATCATACTCTTCACAGCACATAACCGGCGTTTCTCGTCTCTTTCTCTTTATCTCCTTTATGTCTTCTTTTGGGAGAAATTTCGGCGAATCACCAAATTTTCCTTTGTTTAAAATTTGATCCACATCACCAGGACGAAAATCCCCAATACTGAAATCAGAAGAACAAGGAAAAACTCGCATTTCATATAATTTGTTACACTGTATGGTTTTCAAAAATACAATCCCTCGGTTAGCACTTAAATTGTGTGATATATCATTATTGATATCCCTTAGTGTATTAATCCGCCTTTCTACATCGTTTCTTCTATCTCTGATACATTTCCTTGCCTTCTGTTCTTCTTTGAGAAGATCACATATTCTCTCTTCTTTAAGCATAATAACTTTTTCTATAATCTTTTCTGTATGAATTTCCATTTGCTTCTGAATTTCACCTATTCTCCTCGATAGATCTGTTTCCTTGGCTTCTTCCTTTAACAACAGGTCTAGGTATTTTGGCAGAAGTATTCCTTCTATTTCGTTTTTATCACTCTGAAGTTTAGCTCTCATTTTATCGTACACTACTTCCAGGCCCGCGACTTGGTGTCCTGTATGGTTTTCTGTTCGACATTTTGAACATACTGGTGTTTGACAGAGTGAACAGTAAAATTTAAGTATCTTTGTTTTATGGATAGAGCAGTCAAGAATTTCCGAAACTTTTTTAATCTCGTGATATCTGGTGATTTTTCTCTTTTCGTGCTTTGACTTGCAAATCTCGCACAGGTGCCAAGCGCACGTTTTGCACAAATATTTGGCTGCCCTGCCTTCACAGTCTTCGCACTCAATGTAGTGCTGAGCAGATCGGTCGGAAAGTTCCATAGTTAAACTCAATCTATAATTATAAATTGTCAAATGATAAGATTCATGTACATTGATGTTTTATTAAACATATATTAAGTGTATATATGACCTTAAAGTTCCTCTGCTCAAATCAACATAAGATATTTTCAAATAATAGGGTTCATGTAGTTAATTTAATTTTTTGTCGTTGAAATCAATGAAACCTTTTGTAGACTAAAAATGAAAAAAAAAAATGTCTTTTAACTTTCACTTTCAGCTCGTATAGATCCTTGTCCTTGATCAAAAATAAAAAGCTTTTTATAAGGATCGAGAATTAAAAATAACACATCCGTCAGATGATCAGCAAAGTTTTGTGATACTTTTCCAGACTATCGAAAGGTGACATATATATTACATAATCATGGGACAGGGTTTAAAATTTTTATGAACTTTGAAAAAGTGTCAATAGAACATTCTTAAATAACCTGGATACGCATTAGGTAAGCCCTAATGTACTGTTATCAACCAGAACAAATATATCAAATGTAAAAACCTATTTGTCTTCTTGGCTGATTTATATCACAATAATACGGTTTAACAATTCACATCTTTTGCTGTTATGGATGTAATCTGATGAGAAATAAACTTGGTGTCGTTTTGTATCAATGTAGGCAGTTGTAAATGTACTTTTTTCCTTTGATCTGACAAAACAAATAAAATTTTTAACAACTAATTAAACTACAGTTACCTATGATGTGATATTATTTGTGATCAAGATTGATTATATCTGAAATAAGAACGTTGTAAAGTGATTGCAAATTGTTTTAGTTATCAAGACAAGGAAAGTACTTGTCACTGTGTAATGAAAATTTAGACACTTACATTGCGCAAAGGTAAAATTTTCTGTAACAATGAGTAAAGATATCTGTTTCAAGTAAAAAATTAGGAAATGAAATTTGAAATTGTTCTATTTCGAGTATTTTTGAAATGGATTAAGTAGATCACCATAATATTCACTTCTTTCTGTCCCCTTGATAATTTCATTTTTCCCCAAAAAATTGTCTTCACTAGTAACATTAATGTTACTAACATTAATAATTATATTTGGGTTTTTTTTTTCAATATAATAAATGTTTATTGTAACAATGATACCTTGATGGTGACAAAATCTTCAAAACCTTCTGATGTCTATTTCTGTTCCTCCTTTCTGTTTTAGAGGGATTATCCGAAATCTCAAGTTTAAAATGCGTCGAAAAATCTCGTCGGTTAATCAATAAAATTGATTTTTATTCTAAATCATGTGATTCTCTAGATTGCCCTTAAGTTCGTTATCTAATCATATACAGAGGGTTTCAAAGGTCAAATAATACACATTAATATTGTAAGCCTTATAATCTTAACCTCTAATAAAAATTCGAATAAAAAGATGAGCAGTGCAAAGATCTGAATTCGTCGTCAGAGGTTCCGGTGTTAGGAAATGACACGGTGAGATGAAAACTTGTCCACAGTATTTCATACCTCAAAGTATCATTTTGATCAATTAACAGATGCCAATTCAATATTCCTTTGGCATGACAGCTAATTTGGATATCTTTTGTAATATTTTTTGTCTTGCTCACACATTTGAATGGTTTGTAGATTCGTATGGTGCCTCTTCCCCGCCATCATTTAAGCAGAATAAGACTAGTCCACTCCAGTGAGTTATATTTAACAAAGGGAGTGCTCGACAGTGGACAAATGTTTTATATAAAGCTTTAAGCCTCAAACTAACATTTCTTGCTGAAAGATAAACTGTCATTTCTTGCTGAAATACCACCGCTTTGTATACGAAGGAATCTTTAGAAAGTAAAATCATCCTAAACTTATCATTGTAAGCTGTAATATTTTTTTCCGGAATTAGATTGCAACGTCAGTGCTAACATTTAAATGTAGGATCTAAAAAATTTTATGACTATGTTGTCATTATTATAAATTGTAGTCCTAAGTTGTAACCTAATTTTTCTATGGTCATTGTGTATCACAGAGTGGTTATGTTTGTGAAAATTTGCATTTAATGGTGTTCATAAATTAGGGCTCCTTAATACCTTGAAAACGTAAAAAATAAATCAAACACAGAAATATGTTATTTCATAGTATCTAATAAGAAATGTTCTGAACTTAATTTATTTTTAATAAGATGAAATGAGATTAACACAGGAACTTTTGACTTTATCAAATGTTTCTGAGTTACACGTAGTACTAACTTCTTTCAATTGGCAGTACACACAGCCAGAAAATTTAAGTCATAATTATTTCATATACTGTAAAATCACTAAATTTCGGGGGTTGATGGGTTGTGGTTTTTAAGGTATGAAGAGACCCACGAATTCATGCCTACCATAAATGCAATTTTTCACATATACTATCTCTTAACAATTCTTCAACTTCAAAATCAAATTCCCTCGAAACCTCGATCTAATATATTTTTTGCCAAACAAAGAAAATTTGACCCTCGAAAATATGTGATCTTTCTGTAAACTATAATGCTTCTTTGTAATCAAGTACTGAAAATTGTCTGTTATCAGCAGTGTCTATCATCTGCTGTTTATATAACAACATTGTACATGAATCAAAATGGTGTTATTTACAAGTGTATAACTTATATCATTGTGCGATCTAAAGAGCAAACCGAGAGGTTTATAAAACTGTCACAATTATGATTCCACAATAACTTTTTGTTTTTTCAAAGATTAGAATGTACACAAAATTATGAAAATGTATAAAGATAACAAACACTATTCAAGATCAAATTTCTTTAACCAAAACACATTTTGTTGCATACATTTAGCAAACACGAACTTCGTAAAACATCAGAGGTGGGATCATTGGGATCAGGTGCTCTGTATGAGTGAGCATTCTATGCGATCGGTCACAATTGCAGTGTGCTCTTTGCCTTGATCAAGAAATAATGGAAACATCTGTCCACTATTTTGAGTGTAGATAATAGTCTAACAATTAATATGAAAAACGTCTGTCAGAATCTGTTTAATGGTTGACTGTATTTTTGCCTAGGTCATTGTATCGACTATAGAACTTACGAAATGATACTTTGAACGAGACTGCTGTTCGTCTTGTTTTAGCAACTTGCTTGTTAATTGCATATCTCGTTTATGAAATTGTTCTTACGTGGTGCATCTTGTAACGTATCGAAACAACTTGGAGATTTGAACACTGTATTCAGGTAAGGAAAGTAAATTGCTGCATAAATACATGTAAGGGAAGATGATAATTGAAAAGTGAAAGACAACACGTTTCCTGTACAGCTAAAATCCCTCTCAAGTTTAATATATAAGTTTAATATTTAGATATTAAACAGATATTTAGACCCAGTAGTATCTTTCATTGCATACTCTCTTGTTTATATAATAACATATAGAAATAGAATAATCATTATTAATTCATAATGCGCAATATATATAAACGTTGAGTGAAAGGCCACTCAATGTGTGTTTTACTTCTCTGTTTAAATTTTGAACAAACTCTTCTTCATTTGAATACAAAAATATAGGTCTTCTAATACCGATATGCACAGATACCCATAAAAATTCAATTCCATAAGATTGTTGGAAGTCCTGGTCTTCAAATAACACATAAAACGTTAATGTAATAAACTTTGAATTTATAATAATATTATCTGACAGATTTAAACTGGTCTTTTTAATTGAAGCACAATTCATTTTTTTATCATTTATGCAATCTACGACTTACTCTCCAGGAAAAAAAATAATTTAAGTTAAAATGATCTAAACATCAAAAAACCAAAGATTAGCATTTCAGGCATATATTGATATATTGGAAAGTGTATTCGACAATTATCATATATAATTAAACTGGTATAAAAATACATCATAAAAAATAATTGGAATTAATTCAAACACATACTTGTAGTTGTATTACATCTGTATACAAAAACATTCTTACATGAACAATAAAATAAATTATATTATATAAATATAGCCCTTTGATGAGGCCAATCCATAGATATATCGACTTCACAGAAAAGCATATCGACCGAGCACGAAGTGCGAGGTCGATATGCTTTTCTGTGAAGTCGATATATCTATGGATTGACCGAATTAAAGGGCTACATTTGTTATACAGTGAAACCTGTCTAATCCGACATGCACTGGGAGATGAATTTTGTGTCGGAATAGACAGGGTGTCGGATTGCACAGTGTTAAAAACATGGAAAATACTCAAATGGGAAAGAAATTTTACGTCTGAATTCACAGTGTGTCGGATTATTCAGGTGTCGGATTAGACAGTTTTCACTGTATTATTTTTTACATAGATTGACAAAACAAATTATGAAAATAATTGGAAAAGTTTTCTCCCTTTAACAATTAGAGACTAGAGATCAAAATAAATTACACCGTTTAATGTAAATGCGTTTCCTTTATATTGATGGAGTGATTTAGACGATTTACTTATTCAGAATACTTCATTTATTTGATTAAGTTTTGTATCAATATTTGACACACATATCGAATATGTTTTAATTAATATGAAGTAATCCTAATCCAATGCCTTCTTTTGTCTCATCAAATACAGAACATTGAAACAAAGTTAGTAAAAGTTGAAATAAATATTTTTTTTCTAGAAACATCAAATCATACACTGTATTAGCTTTGATTGAATACAGTACTATTTTGTTTCACGGAAATTATCTCCATTTTAAGAAACCTCAAGTCGATATGCATTTCAGATTCTATAAATAGTAACTCAAGTCTTTATGCTGTTATATACTAAATCATGTGATCAAGTTTGAGCCAATCAGAGAGCTGGGAAAAAATGATAAAAATAATATATATATATATTCTTCCATAATGTTAAAATGGTTTGTTCCTGTTTTGAACACATTGTAATTTTAGGCATAGAAAAAATGTTTGCAAAATGGAAATTTGACCAGGTTAGATAATGACATAATTGGTATAGTCTATACTAAAGTTGGTAGATAGGAGAAAGGTGAATCTATGTAGGAGAGAATAGAAAATTAATATTAGTAATAAAACCAACAAAAATTATTATGTTCATTACAAGTCATCATCTATTTCTTTAGTCTTATAACAAAATATTTTAAAAATAAATACTAAATAATTAATCAAGAACAGTTTCAGAAATCAGTGTCAATTTCCTGAATATCAGCTTTAAAAATTATTTGTTTTTCCAGAAATTGCATGAATTGTTTTAAATATAATAATTAATAAAAAAAAATATTTGAAATAAATTCACCTTCTCCAATAATTATTCATATACATTAAATTAAAATGTATTCTTCCTATTCATGACAAATAGGAAATATACAGGTAAAGCCAGGTAAATCCTTAACAGGAATCAGACTTTATTTGTTATAAAAATACATTTTACACCTATTTTTCTATACTTAATTGTTAAATGTGTGCAAAACGGGAACACACTGATAAAACACTTACGCTGTGGCTGAACCCCTTTCTCTGCAGTCGGGCATTTAAGGCATATTTCCTATTTCTAACGCAAAATCAGGCTTATACCGTTTCCTCAAGGCAATCAAGTATTTCTCATGCACTTTAAAAAGCAAATTTAATCTTCAATTTAATGAAAATTGATTGGATAAGACCCTTCAAATTGCTTAGCATCGGTTACTTTACAAGGTTTCTTGTCTCAAATATCTATTATTTGGCATGACAGTATATTCCAATATAAAATATTTAAATGCCAATGTTCTGAACAAATCGTCTAAGCTAGAAAGTAATTAAATACATAGCCACGCGATACTCCTATACCTTGTGTAGATTTCTTTGATCATAAAATAAAATGCTTTTTATTTACCAAGAGTATACTGCCAAATCCCATACCTTGTTCATATAACTTGATTATCATTTCTATAAATGATTCCTTAAATAAACACATCGGCATATATATGTATCAGGATCTTATTTTCTGTCAATATTTACATAATAAGAGATGTTCCTAAAATTTCAATTGATTTTTCTTCTTTGTTAAACAGTAAATATCTCATTTCTCCACACTCCGCCACATGTCACCTGTCCATTCCCGGGGCAGGGATAGTTACATTCGCTGTCCGGACGTCTGTTCCAAAATCTTATATGACGACCACAAAAACAATCAGAGCCATACTGAAAAGGTGAAATATTGGAGGTAAATTAAGAAAATCTTGAGTTTCGATAAGAGTTGATTTACGGCACCCCATCCGCCAACAACTCCAACACACAAATACAAATGACAGTTTAATGTTGCAAAATGCGATAATTCATCTAAAATATTGAATTTGAATTTTATATGGGAAGGTTCATCTGCTAAAAAAACTTCCTTTATTTAAAAAAACCCTGTCTTTAAGATGTATTCATCTTGCATTTTACTCAGATTCTTTCTTTTAAACAAGTTCTTGTTCACAATTCTTCAAATGTTGTTTTTCCCTTATCCTGAAAGTATATCTTGTCAAAGTTATTTCATGTCGTGTGTTTTGAAGTTTGAAAACAGGTTATTCATATGTGAAGAAAAAATATAACATCTTGGGTTGAAAATACACTATTTTAGTCTGTGTACTCTTTTGTCATAGGAAATGTACTATACTATGCATTACTATTAAATGAAAAAAAATCCTTCTCTAAGAGAGGAGCAACTTTTTTTTAGTAAGAGTGTAATTATAGGAAAATATTCCAATATCTTCATAATACTGTCTGTTAAAACAATTAAGAAGAAAAAATGCTAAAAATTACTTGAAGTCCGATGTATGTGAAATCTGGATCAATTTTCAGGCAGTAATTAGTGCACGCAGAGGGTTCGTTTTTGTTAAGTGTATAAAATTTCTTTGGTTCAAATGATCTCCTCCAGTTGTCTTCGAAACACCCAAGTCTTTTTATTTGGCCTTTGAAAATGAGAAATTGATAAATATAATAATACATTTATCTAATGTATAGCTCCTTAGATATCAAAACTAGTCTGAGGCGCTAAAAATTAACATTAAAACAGTGTACAAGGATTAATATTTTAATAAATCTACGAGAAGTTTATTGAAGCTTTAAAAGAATAAGGAATGAAAGATGCATAAAAATGGAGAAACATTAATGAAAAAGTAGTGTACGTTTCGGAATTGTACATTCCGTCCGTATCGTTTCGGACTTTATTATTTCGTAAGTAATATCCGGTTTGAGATGCACGGACTCCTCAACGGCCAAACAATGTCATGTTTTAAGCCCGTCAATGTGTGAGTTATTTAATATTTAAAAATGACTGTTAATAATAATGAGAATTGTATAATTATCAACAAACTGTCATTTATTGTAATAGATATCTATCCATTAACAGGTCGAAGCAATAAAATGTTACTACATGACGGTGTGAATTTCTGAACTGACCAAGTGCAACAAGTACGCGGGTATGTTACGGCAGCACATGGACCAAAATTCGGCGAATTAAGACTTTTTAATAATTGGGTAACACTAATAATTTGGAAAAGTCCAGCATAAAACTTTTGTTAGAATTATGCATTCTATAGACTCAATGGGACTTATACCTACATGAAGCATTTCACCACGACGTCTATAATTAGAAAATATGCCTTAATGAAAAGTGAAAAGTTCAACACTACCCCGGGGATCATTAATTTCAGTTTGTAAAAATAATTATGTAAAAACATCTCTGTACCATGAAAAGTGCTTCTAGAATCCTACTGTCCTATTACAGAAGTAATTGTTCAACACTTCCTGACGAAACCTTCCCAAAATTTTTACATTTTGTTCATAACATAAAAAAAAATTCCCGTAAAAATACGATTCTAGCAGCACTTTTCAAAAACAATAGAATAAGAACGTTAGAAAGAAACAAAAATTAAGTTTCAAAGTGTGCAGCGAAGTGTTGAACTTTTGCATCTTATTTGTTACGAACAACAGAGGAAAAGCTGATCGGCAAGTAAACACCCTCCCTGCTTTAATTTTAGGAAGAAATTGTTGAAGTATATTACCATACCTTATTCATAAGCTTTATTCCCACATGAATTACACATGATATTCATTCTAAATGCTTTTAAACTCCGATTTCTTGTGTTTGTTTACATGAATTCTCGTTACGTTTCACTTTCACTCTGCTACTGCATGATCAACAGTTATGACGTCACGGGTTTGGTATTTATCCCCTGTGATAACTAAAGATACCCAGAAACGACAAAATCTGTTTTTATAATGCCTCTGCATATTTTAATTAATTTTTACGACCTCAGATCAATCTTGGATATCGATTACAAGAAATTGTTACATCTAAACTTCGCGTCATATAGTTTACTATGACGTCATATCATATAGGCAAGTAGAATATTTGGTTGTAACCTTAACCTACCTGCGTAGGATTGAATAAACAAATAAAATTAAAACAAAAATATCTTCTCGGTATTCAGGAAGATCTCTACACATATGAAGTATAATTGATTTTTGTTGCATGCATTTCTTTCTAATAATAGGCTCAATATCCGATAAAATAAGAGTCGAAAGTATTTCACTTTATATTTTGAAAATATTTAAAATATTTTATTTATTTTGTTAAAACCTTTCCTTTCTTAATTTTTAAAAGCATTGTGCTTTAAATTTCCATTCAGAGTTTAATATTTACATTCAGTGTAATTTTCATTACGAAATCCAATAAAAATCCATGACGTTCAAATCTCTATAACACACGCGGAACCTTGTCACTGCACGTTAGAATACAAAGTAAAAACTATTTGCATTTTCAATACTTTATGAACACCAACATGTACATTGTTTGACACAATTTAATCTTTAAAAATACCCAGTTGAATTAACGTAATACAGTGTAATACGACAAATGTGCATTTAAAATCAATCGGTCACCTTTTTTTCCTTGCAATGTTCATTTGCGTTATTTAACTTTACTACGTCACAGACGGCTCTTAATTCTATAATGCACCAATTTTGAAGAGTGCTAAATTCACATAAAAATTACCGAAATAAACAATTATGAAGATGAAAAATTAAAGAATGTAAATGTTTGTATTGAATTTATATTTTGGGATGCCTTCGGTCTTATAACACACCTGATCCTGCCGACAAAATTACCAGGTATCATACCGTGCTAACGCGCGGTATTCAATTTGTCGGTACGGCCAGGTGTGTTATAGGACCAAAAACATCCCAAAATATGATATTCAATACTTAAATGTTATAAAATATTCAAATAATAAACACCAGAATTATAGATAAAATCTACACAATTTTATTTAGATTTACAAAAATAGACACAAGAAAATTTAAAACAACATTTTCTTGAGAATAACTGGTTGGATTTCTCGCCTCGAAGTGATACAATGTACTACCTATCCACAATATCGCATGTTGTGGTATGCTCGGTGATTTATCGATGTTAAGTGACTTCGAATAAGATTATTTGGGACCAAAATGGAAGTACGCCATGTTGTGACATGGTAGAGAGCCCCTTAATAACACTAACCAAGAATAAAACGAACAAAGGGAACCTTATATATATAATTGATTTAAAAACCTGCATTTGAGAGACTTAAAAATCATAGGGTTTGAAACTCAGGAAAAGCAATTCTTAAAAAAGGTGTGTCTTAAGCAAATTCTTGAGGACACCAACACTTTGAGCAACACCCTATGTGTATTTAAAGTTCATTCCACAAACTGGCGGCGGTCCAGCTAAAAGATCATTCTCTTAAAGCCTCAGTTCGAACTCTTAGAATATTAAGTCTTATTAAATTTTAAGTTAATTTCCGATCTCAGTGATCAAGGGGGCTATGTCAATATTTTCAGCTGGTGTCGTGTGTGTAAAAATCAAACAAAAGTAATTTGTGATTTTATTTTTGGGGTTTTTTTTACAAGAAATAAAATCGGGTAATTATGTCTTTAATTTTGACTTAATTAAATTCAAAGTTACAAGTTTTATTTTTGATCTTAAATGATTCCCCTATACACCAATGTGACCGCAACTAGTAGTACTGATAACATAAAACAATGATAGAATAGGTGAGTATGTAGCAAACCTTGAACATTTTAAATCATGCAGCCTCCAACCATCTCATCGAAACCTTTAATAATTTTGTTTCTCATACTATTTTTCTATAAAGCCCCCAACATAATATTCACGAATGCTTAAAGCTGAAGGAATCCGTAGGATAAAGGGGTCTTTATTGTATTTAATTCTGCATTTAAACAGTGCATTGTAAAAATGTACTAATCAAAATCTCTTTTTAGTTGTGTTTCTCAACTTCTAATTAATCAAAAAGAAAATATTTCTCTGTATAGTAATTAAAACGCACGTATGTTCAGGCGGCACATAGACCAGAATTCGGCGAATTAAGACTTTTCTTATAATTATGTAACACTAATAAATTGGAAAAGTCAAGCATAAAACTTCTGTTATAATTATGCATTCTATAGACTTAAATGGGACTTATACTACATGAAGCACTTCAGTACGACGTCACCACGTGACGTCTATAATTAGAAAATATGCCTTAATGAAAAAGTTAAAAGTTCAACACTACCCCGGGGATAATTAATTGCAATTTGTAATAATACAAAAATAACCTGTTGACTTAAAAGTTTGATTATGCGATTTTATTTAGTGTAGAAAGTATAGGTGCATTAAAATTTAAAGTAAAATACTAAACCTGAAAAAAATAGAAAATTCCAAGGAAGTGACACTCTTAGATGCCCTTTTTAAAAATAATGACCGCTATAGGTTACTATGAGGTCGTATGGCATAGGCAAGTATATGAGTGTAACCTTGACATACCTGGGCTGGTGTTACTATAGTATCTCCATCCGGGCTCCTCTAACATTCCGGAAGAGAAGGAAGTCCGATGAACACGGCATTTCCTCAGTCTTGGATTGTAACCAAAGAAGCAACACTTTTCTGGACACATCATTGTACATACACATAACGACTGAGCGTCAGATTCCCACAGAAGGTCTTTATCTGACTTTTTATTATCAAATTCAACTTTAGCTGTGTAATGTAACGACACAGCGGTGGCCTTAGACAAGGTAATGAATGGGACAGTTATACAGATAACAAATAGATCCCTCAAATTGTCACCGGTGTTAAGAACAAACGACTGCGCTCATTTAAGAACTTAGAAATCGATTAAAAACACAAACCTTCATCTATTATAGAAAAATATCAACTATTCAGTAATTACTCTCACTCATCTATCAATTATTTTAAACGAAATTCATCAGATATTTTGCAGAGAAATAGAATTTCAAGGATCTTTACATTAAACATAACCTATCTGCTAGATCACTGTACCAATAAATTACAAGGCATTGTTATTCATACTATAAAGAAATCAACGGATAATAGATAATCTTTTGAACTGACTTTTGAAAGCTATTGTATCATCACATGACTTTTTCATGTATTTTAAAAAGCATAGTATAATCCGACTTCGTTTTGCCACATTATGCATATACTGCAGCCAAGTCTTTAATAGATTTCAATATCGGTAGGGCACACCCTAGTTAACATTCAATCATAAAAATAATTTTCTCATATCTTGTAGATTCTGAAAACATGATACTACTTTCAGTGGAATTTGCATTTTGTAAGTTTAAATTCCTTCGTTAAAAATCGTTTCACTTAAATGAGTATTTCTGAAATTAATTTGTCAAACTCTGGTATTTGTCATCAAATTAACACAACAAAAATTCTATGAACATGCATGGAAACAGTTAAATTGAACTCTTTAACGGAAGTAGACATAGAAGGTATCCCTGTCCATTAAAAAATAATTCAAATTACAAGCTGGGTGAGCATGTTTTTCAGATATAAGAACTAGACTTCAAGGACAATTCCTGTTCATTTAAGAGGTCAATTTTTTTTCATTATTTTAATTTCTTGGAAACTCCTTTGATATATATATGTACAATCACACATGAAAGTCAAAATTCTTTTCCTTTAAGTACCATCAATATAAAATACAGGTAATATCTATTTAAGCATCCCTTACTTTTTAAAAATAGTTCAAACCAAAAAGATCTTTTGATTATCCTCTTAGGAAATTACATTCATCGTCTTTATTATAAGTAGTCATCTTTAATGGCTAACTTCCATCCATTGTTTATTTCCTCCAGATGAAGATTTGAATACAACACACCAATTACAACATATAAAGATCAATGAGAATTAATTAAAAAAAAGAATTTATATATACAATTTGCTTGTATACGCTGTATGAAAAAAATATAAAGAACAACCTCATGTTTGTGTTTCATACATCTTGTCGTTGTAAGTGACTATACTAGAAAAAATTAATTAAAAAAAGCAATTTTACATGAACGTTTGTTTGTCTAAGACTTTGTCATGGGTACCCATGGCAACAAGTAAGTAAACATCGAACTTATTTTAACTGACAAAATCTATGTAAAAAAAGATTACTCTTTCAATATCTCTTTTTACTGTAAAACAGTAAATATTTAGTTTCTCCAAGATCCGCAACTTGTGACCTGGTGATTGCCTGGACAGGTTAAGTTACATACGCTGTTTGAGCGTTTCATCCAGAACCTTACATGACTACCACAAAAACAATAGGAGCCAAACTGAAATAAAGGAGAAAATTTCGAGATAAATAAACATTGTAATTCTTGGGTGGTTTGATATGTGTAAGTATACTCTACCCCCACACTTTAAATGTTGCAAAGGAGAACAAATCGTCTTAATTTGAAATTTAAAAGACGATGAATTTTACCTTTTTCTAAACTTTGAGCAAATATCAATTTGATTAAAAATCGCAAAAGGTTCATTCAAAGTTGATTTTCCCTTATTTTTTATACAGTGGCTTGTTTAAATGGTGATTCTAATATCCGGACACTCAACACATATTCGGACAAATTGACTAGGAACCAAAGCGTCCGAATAAATGAGGCTCCACTGTACATATTGATCAAAGTTATTGCATGCCGTGCATTTTAAAGTTTGAAAACAGATCATTCAGATGTACAAGCATATTTCCTGTTTGAAAATGGAAATTCTAAGACAACCAATCCAAATCCTTTATGATTTTGATTGTTAAAAGCCAGAAGAAAAAAGGCTATAATTTACATCAAGTCCAATGTATATAAAATTCGGTTCAAAATTAAGGCACTGATTAGAGACCGTTTGGGTTAAGTATATACAAATGGTAAAGTTCAAAAGATCTCGTTGTATTCAAAACACCCTAGTATTTTAATGTTGCCTATGAAATGAGATGGTGCAGATAATGAACAGTGATCGATCTCCAAAAATCTATAATCAATACAAAGTGAAAAGGGCATGAATCACGGTTTCCTGGAAATTATAGATGTAGGATCAGAGGCCTACAAAGAAAAATAGCTCCCTCTGTTAACGCGTCAAACCCATTGTAAGTCCTATCAAACAATAATAGTTCATAGCTAGAGCGAAAATCGTTTCAGATCTTAGAGGAGGTTTTCAATGGCTCGAGGTATTCACACTAACTTGACCGAAAAGCAATGGTAAATCAGGGAATAACTATCTTCAAATTTTGTTTTTGCGACTGTTGATGCTGATTGACTGGTCGCAAACTTTTACCAGCGACGCGTACTTGGTCGTTATAATCATATGTGTTTCAGGCGGGCTGAGGGACATTAACTCGTAAGCCCAGTGCTCAAAGTAACTATAGTTCATATCTATTATCAAATTATTATCTTTTTAAAAGCATGATACAAAAATTTTATTTCTTAATCGAAAAGATTTTTGTTAAACAACTTTTTTATCAATGTTATGAAATCCTTGCTTTGTTATTTGCAGTTTCATAAGCATAATAAATTTGAAATTTAACAATATTATATTACACAGTTTTGTTATTTTACAAATATGTTTGATTGAAGATTTATACTGAAAAAGCAGATTGAAGATCTTGTAAATATGCATAGGATATTTTCGGTTTTGTGCCTATATAACTGGAAATTCTTCAGTATCATTTAAGTTTACAAAATATTTTTTTAACGTATCATATTTTCAGTTTAAATTCATTTCATAGTGTAGTGGGTTTCAATATAATTGTCCTTTTGTCTACAATCTAATTTTTAATATCTTATATCCTTGCGTGAAATTCGAAGTTTTGTAAAAAATAATTAGTCATTAAATCTGTCAATGTAGGTCGTGCATAGTTCCCTGTTCGCTGACAAGGTACTGTCGAAGACATCTCATTAAGGATTACCGTCTGACAAGTCGATAGCCTTACACTATTAATTATACCCTGATTTCAAGTGTGTATTAATGTGGGCGGACGACATTTTGAATCTGATCCGTTTTCTTCTGAAAATTGATTTCGAAATAACAATCATCATTGAAGACAGACTTGTTTTTGATAAAAACTTAAAAATATGTTGTTCTGTTAAACATACATGTATTGTATTCTTTTCTTCTGTTTATATCTTTTCTTACTGCCTCCCTACAACGTTTGAACATTTAAGAGAATAAATCATTGTTATTGTCAAATAACCATCTCTATCATATAGTCTATTTATATTCCCTATATAATCTATACAAACGCAAACAGTTCATAACACTACATATTCAACGGTTTTGAGGCCGTATTTAGCGGAGGGTCGATGCGCGTGCAACGGCATTGTGACGTCACAATCAAAATATCAAACAACGTTGTAAACGATGGTTGTAAAGGAAGCAGCGAGCTACGTATATGTGCAGGAAAACAATTATTCAAACCTATTTCATGATTATTTTTTAACATCTGGATGTCACACACATAGCGAAACTTGGAAAGGAAAACACGGAGGCTACAAACAGTAATCTGGAGATTTTTTTTATTTTCAACAATGGAAGATCGCAAATGAAAATGGTGTCATCATACAGCCTTCAATGTCTTATCTATTCAAATCCCGACTATATAATAAAACAATTATGGACTCTTTTGGTGTTGAATATGGTTTGTTATTCACATGAAAAATATCCATATTGACCCCGGCTTCGCCTCGGTCAATATGAATATTTTTCTGGTGAATAACAAACCATATTCAACACCAATAGAGTCCATAATTGTAGAATATGTGAGATATGTATCAAAAGAGTACTTTTCATCACTGCCTAATGGGGTACATGTAGCTTCATAACGACGAAATTGCGAAAGGCTGTCAAAACCAGATTCTGCATAACTGCCGATGAAGTACTCTCGTGGCGTACAATCATAGTAGTATCTTCCTCTCCCGTGCACCATGCTAAGGTGTTCGTGGTACATGTAATGATGACGACGATGATGTCGATGATGATGATGTTGATGAAGACGATGATGATGCGACTTTGACGCGGTAATTTCCAATACTTGGAACATTTATCCCAAGTCTGGGACTAAAGGCTTGGGAGGTTTAAGGATTTAAGGCAGTGTTGGACTTGATTGAGACCGTCGAGTGGATAATTATGGACAATACTATATATTAACACTAAGTTGGGTTTAATTGCACACATGTTGATAGCTGATACAGCTGTTTAAACATCTTTTTATCATTCATTTTTTTGGTCAATGTTAATAACATTTTTTGGTTCGATCATTTGAGTAAGTGTGCGTGAGTGTGATTGTGTGATTTATTAGTTTAATTGTATTTTCTTTCTTTCTTTTTTTTTGTAAATAAATTCTTATTTGAAGAAATTCTTGTTTCGATTTAAATGAAAAGCCTTGCTCATTCCACGTTACAATAATTTTATGACGCTATATTTTAATAGAAAAATAACTTTTCGCATTTAATGAGATTTTTGCAAGTATAAAATAGAAGGAAATTGGCAATAAATTAATCATTATATGAACTTTTCAAAGTGCGTGAAAATGTGTGATTGCGGGGAAACGGCATGTGTGTGATTTTGCGCTAGACGTAGGAAATGGTATTTGCGTTAAAATGCGTAACTGCGGGGAAGGGGGTTAAAATAAGCACCAGGTAAGGGAATATGATATTTTTATGAGTTATAATGGTAGACATACCTTGAAAAACCAGTACACAGATTATCATGTCTCACTTTCTCCCTTCTTCTTCTTTCTCCCAAATGTATACAATACAAACGGAAGATAAATAGGTTTTGTAAAAGATCAAAATGATAAAAAAATAAGCAATATCACATAGGCGGATTATTACCATTTAGCTTTCCAAAATAAAATGCACCTGGCTTGGTAAATTTTTCTGAGTTTTTTATTACAATTTTAGTTCCAAGATAAAATATTCTGTAATTTGTTTTCACCTGTAAACCTTTACTAAATGTTTGTATCATCTGTCCTTCAATAAAAAAAATCTTAAAATCAAAAGATTTTAAATGGGCTATTAATAATAATATATATCCATTTTAGAGCTATTACTCAGAATTTAAATCGAGGTGTCTATTTGTATTGCCTTTTCGCAAGACATACGCTTAATAGATTTTAAACATTTTTTGAGTATAAATAAAGGTTATTTTCCTTAACATTTTTTTAATCGAGAGTATGGCTTAAAGGACATAAACTTTGTATATGTAATGGTCATGTTCATTCCGTCATGAGTCCATGCAATCAATTGAAATTTTAATTAATAAATGCGAATTCTTACAAGAGCAGCAGCACTTTTCACAAAGAACAAACAATGAAGAAACGATTGATAAATCAAATTTGTAATTTCATCCAGGGTATACCCTTGAGATATTGTGATATGTGTTTGTGACATACATTCAGTACACACGCTATGTACTCATTAGTGACCGTCCATCGATAGGACCAAATTTAATTCAGAACAAAGTGGTGAGTACTATGTTATTTCAATAAGTATTTTAGTAATGTAATAATAAAACAGCTATACTGTTCGTTATTTCCATATCCTTCTATATAAAATTGAATTCAGTTCAAATTTTCCATTTTTTGCACCTCTATACAACGTTGATTTCTTCATACTAAATCTACAGTGTTTTGTATTTATCAAGTTTACATTCGTCATGTGAATACCTTACACAAAAAACATTTTATTGATCAAGAATATGCAAAATGGTAATAAGTGTCATCATTTTAAATATTACAATAATTTATTGTTCAGTATATGATCATCAATATCATAGTAATCACAAGAAATACCAGAGTGAGCATCTAAATCACCAAGGATGCAGACTTGTAGACTGGCATTAACTACAGTGTTTTCTATTTGAAGATATCAATATCACAGGACTTTTAAGGGGGATAAACAGTACCCCAAATGATTGATTTTTGATAAACCTAATTGAAGACTCGCCGACCTTAGCACTTTTTACACAATCTCTCTAACATAAACACATATTCCTACAGATCTTTCCTTTGTCTCACAAAAGGTATAAGAAAAGAAGGAGCAAAGAAAATCCTTGTAGAAAATCGCTAACACCATCAAATATATTTTTGTTTCAGTATTAAGTATCTATAAATATACGAATACACAACATGCAATTCGAGTTACTTTGATTTGTGCCTGTGCAGGACATGTGTAGGTAAAATAATGTGTAATGTCAAGACTGTAAAAACAGCAAGTTTTTCTCTGTATTTGAGTTTACTCTAAAATATTTGATATAGGCCCTATTGATTGTGATGAATTTTAAACCTGTCATTTTAAAACAATAAACAAGTTTGGCAAGTTTGGACGATAATGTCACTAAATATTTTACATATGAATTGAAGCTAGATAATCAGTTTTATAGGTTTTTATGGGGTTTTAGAAATAATAATAATAATAATAATAATAATAATAATAATAATAATAATAATAATAATAATAATAATAATAATTCGAAAATTATTATGAATTTTTAACATTTTTACTTTTTAACGACATTTTCACTTTTTGTCCCCCGCTTTCGCGAAAGCGAGGGGACATTAAATCTCATTCGTCTGTCTGTCTGTCCGTCTGTTCGTTAGTCTGTCAGTGTGTCCGTCACAAAAACTTTAACCTTGCCCATAACTTTTGATTTAGTGGAACTATGACTTTCATATTTCACATGTGTATTTCTTGTGACAAGACCTTTCTTTGGGTATCACCAAATTTGACCTTTTGACCTTGACCTTGGAGTTTGACCCACTTTAACACAAAAATTTTAAACTTTTACTTTGGCCATAACTTTTGAATAGAAGGTACTAGGATTTTCATGTTTCACATATGTATTGTTTGTGGCAAAACCTTTCATTGGATAACAACAACCTTGACCTTTTGACCTTGACCTAGGAGATTTACTAAATTATGAAAAAACTTTAACCTTGACCATATTTTTGAACGGTGAGGACTAAGGCTTTCTTACTTCACATATCTTATCCCTGTGAAAAGACCTTTTATTGGATACCAATAACTTTTACCCTTTGACCTTGGCCTTGGAGTTTTAATTACTTTTTAAAAACTTTAATTTTGGTCACAACTTTTAAACATTAGATAGTCGGACTTTTATATTTCACATATGTATTTCTTGTGGCAAGACATCTCATTGGATATCAACAACCTTGACCTTTTGACCTTGACCTTGGACCTTGGAGATTTACGTACTTATGAAAAATCTTTAACCTTGGCCATAACTTTTGAACGGGGGGGGGGGGGGGGGGGGGGGGCTAGGACTTTCGTACTTCACATATGTTTTTCTTTTAAGAAGACCTTTCATTGGATACCAACAACTTTTACCCTTTGACCTTGACCTTGGAGTTTTAACTACTTTTTTAAAAAAAATTAACTTGGGCACAACTTTTGAACGGTAAATACTAGGACTATTATATTTCAAATATGTATTCCTTTTTGGCAAGTCCTTTCATTGGATATCAACAACTTTGAACTTTTGACCTTGACCTTAAAGATTTACGTACTATGAAAAAACTTTAACCTTGACCGTAAATTTTGAACAGTAAGGTTAGGGCTTTCATACTTCACAAATGTAATCCTTGTGAGAAAATCTTTCATCTTTTATGTAATCCTTGTGAGAAAACCTTTCATTTGATATCAACAATTTTGACCCTTCTGATCTTGAACTTGGAGTTGACCTACTTTTAAAAAAACTTTTTATTACTTTGGCCATATCTTTTGAACGGTCAGGATTAGGGTTTTCATCCTTAAAAAATCAACTTCAGTGTTACTTTCTAAATAAATGACATATGATAGGATGTTCATATTACACACAATATGTCATAAAAAATAACATCTCATCCACAAAGACACCAAAAGCGGGGGACCACAATTCTTTGAATTTGCATGTTAAAAAATGGTACAAAATAAAAAAATTATAGGTTGAAAAATTTAATTACAATCTTAAGAACCTGATTTTTAAAACGATTTTTAACTGATATAAAGAAGGATATGGAGATAATGAACAGTATTCAGTCTCTAAGTGTATAAAACAATACAAAAGAAGAGCAGAGTAAACACAGACATCTGAAACATCAGAAATAGGATCAGGTGCAATGGAGGAATGAACATTCCCTGCTGACCAGTCACACCTGTCGTGTGCTCCTTGTTATGATCAGGAAATAACGGGAAAATCCGTCGTCAATTCAGTTAATGCAATTAATGGACTAAGAATTAGTATGTAAAACGTCAGTCAGCATTTGACTCAATAACAAATTGTATTTGCTGACAAGGTAATTGTATCAACCAGAACACCTACGAAATAATGACTTGAAACATGACTGCTTATTTGATGCCCTAAAAGTTCGTTTTTGACGTTTTGATAACATGCTTTCCTTTATGAAGGGAAATATAATTGTTATAAAATGAAAAGAAATAAATATATGCTTTGGAAATTTTAAATAGAAATTTGAGAAAAGCTCCAACATTTTAATTTTTTTATGATTTATTTTTTTGAAATATGAGTCATACACCTTTAGAACCAGAATGAATCAAGGAAAGAGCAAAAAATATGAAGATTTTAACAGAAACTATTGTAGAAAAAAACGTTTAACATCAAAACGAATTTGAAATAATAAAAATGAAATAGTTTAAATGCAGACTGTTTTTTGAAATGTTTTTGAATGTGTTTTAATTGTTCACTGCATCCGACTATAATTTTTTGGAATTTGGGTGTACAACATTGAAGTAAAATGAAGTGACTAACACATTAATAGCATAAAACACACAAATAATTGTTTCTAAAACTTTCACTGTGTCTATAAATTTAATCGTTGAAATTATTTTCAAAGAGGTGACTTCCTTCTCGGATAGTCACTATACTACATAACTCTAGAATAATTGTCCAAATGTGTCTGTCAGGGTTGCCGCAATTTACTCGTTCTCGCGTACACTGTTGTTGCTGTACCACCAAGACTTCTGATACTCTCCGCATCCCTCAGGACTGGTATGTGGAATTCAAGTACCCCGCTACTGACCATCTTTCCAATCTAAGAGTTTTTTGATCCGCCCCGCTCCTCATAAATCCTTGACTGAATTGACTAAGTTTGACGGGATTAGGAATGCGCTCTCTGATTGGCCTCACGGAAATTTACATGAGCCAATCAAATTCGTTGTTTGATTTAACCTGAGATTTAATCGTAAACAGAAAAGCATGCCAGTTTTAGTCCAAGGGGTATCTTCTTCGTCATTAATAGCCAAGTTAAAGCATTGTTTTAGCTTTTTAGTTCATTTTATTTATTACCAGCTTCCAATATTATCTTGAAATCTCTGATGCATTCTTTTACTCTTACAGACAAATAGCAGACGTCAAAAGCGTTCATTTAAAATGTTTATTTGCGCCAGATGACGTGACAGTAAACCCCGTCAAAATTATTCTATTCGGTCAAGGACTTATGTGGAACGGGGCGGATCAGAAACTCTTGACTAGGAAGATTGTTCAAGACCATTGTCAAGGACTTATGTGGAACGGGGCGGATCAGAAACTCTTGACTAGGAAGATGGTTCAAGACCATTGTCATATAGAAACTGGACGAAAGCCCGAAGAAATAGTCCCCATGGGAAATATATAGTAAATCAACCATATTAAATGTGTACATTTGTAACAGGCCTGGGGGTTATCAAATGAAGAATAACTGCCTGTTGAGGGTTCTGACAAGACTTTATTGCCAGATATGAATTAAACCCTGCAATATTAACAATATACAAGTGTAAATATTTTAGCATAAAAAATACAATGATTGTCAAGGGAGATAATTCATTACACAAATAATATACATATATTTTTCCGCAATTATATATCAATCAATATTCATCATAAAACTTTACAATAATTATCATCATAATGTATTTGAACATTATACAAATGTTACTGAATAATCATAAAACTATATGCATACCATTGTATGGGAATAGGTGTGTATACATAACAGCAAGCAGCAATGCTGCAGATGTACATAGTCTGAATGGTCTGTAAATTAATTACACAACAATTACACACCAAATCATAAAAAATATGTAACCTTAAAAATATATATCAATGAGATCTTTATATTACATCATACTTAAAAAACATCATTCTCACTGATCTCATTTACTCAGGGAAATTGCTTGGGAAATAGATCAAGAATGCAAAATTACTGACTGGACATTTAATTGAAATATAAGAATCAAATTAATATTAGTAATAAATTGTTAACTTACCAGAAGGAGAAGAAAGTCAGTCTCTATGAAAAAGGTCTGATTGTCAAAATGTCAACAAATACATCATCACTGACCAACCTCTGGACAAAGAATGTCCAGAAAACCAAGAACCTTCTGGAGGGAAAAACACTAACCAATCCCCAAGTAAAACACAAAGAAAAACACCAATGAAATTAAAAGAAACATCCGACATTAGGTTTGGATATAATTAATGACCTAGGGCCATTTCTACCTATATACACCTCTGACAGACATGGGTGAATGCACACTAAAGGCTTTAAATTGAATAATTATATTATTCAACATGTGCATTTCAAATCAAATTAAATATAATAAATCATACTTACCATACATGTATATAATAAATACATGTATGCATGGAAAATTTATAAAATATGAATCTTCCACATTCTCCCCCTGGTGTGAGAATGGCGTCCGCGCCATTGCCAGGACCCAGAATGTGACACAAAGTACTGTGTTTCGGTGTAAAAGAAACAATATATACAATTAAAACATCACTTACCTGTTATGATGCTGATAAGGGCTTTGGATGCCTCCTTATCCAGCTTCTGGAAAGTTCCATCTACTACAATCTTTTCCAGGTAAGCAGCCTTCTGCATCCACTCTGGATGATGCTGAAGAGACATAACATAATCTTTAGTCCAGGTTGGTTTTACTTTCTTCCTTGTGGAAATTCTTGGTACAGGTTGCGGTGTACTAGGTGGCGAAGACACGGAGATATCATTAGTCTCATCTTTGTCAGCTGCAGTAACTGGATCCTCTGGATGAAGTTCATCTATGAATGTCATCTCAGACACTGACTCAGGAACATCATCATCATCATCATCATCATCAGGTACAATGATGGGCATAGGAGCGTCCTCCTTAGATGTGCTCTGAGTTTCGATGGTACCGGTACCTTCTATATGTACTATAATATCTTCATCACCGTCGTCAGACTCATCCTCATTCTCTCTAATGGGTGGTTTCGTCTGAACGAACTCTCTCTTATCTCCTGTCTTCTTCCTTGGTTTAGGTGTTGGTGTTGAAGAGGGAATCTTAGAACCAATGGGCAGAAGTAAATTACGATGCAATGTCCTACATCTTCCTTCTCCATCTTCTCTCTTCACTTTGTAGACTGGAATGTTACAGTACGGTTGTTCCAGGACAACATAGGGAAAATCCTCCCAGCGATCGGCGATCTTGTGTTTTCCTTCAAAGGCAACAACCTTCACCAACACTCTATCCCCCACCTCCAAAGTAACACCTTTTGTCTTAATATCATAGTTGGCTTTCTGACGAGCTTGGCTATTCCTAATAGCTGTATTTGCTGCATCATAGGCTTCTGTAAGTCTTTGTCTAAGCTTTTCTATACAAGCTGAAGTCATCTTTGCTTTTTCACCATTAGCTAATCCAAAAACCAAATCTATGGGTAAGTTTGGCTCCCTACCAAACATTAGGAAAAATGGTGAATAGCCTGCAGTCTCATGCTTGGTAGCATTATAGGCATGAACAAGTGGTCCGATGTATGCTTTCCAGTTTGACTTCTGGTCGAGCTGTAGTGTTCCTAACATGGAAATCAAGGTCCTGTTAAAGCGCTCAGTAACACCATTTCCCATCGGATGATATGGTGTTGTTCTGGATTTAGATATACCTGTAAGCTGACAAAGTTCCTGGATTAATTTACTGAAAAGTTAGCTCCTTGATCTGAGTGAATTTTGTTTGGAAGTCTGTAAGGCATGATGAAGTTGTTAAATAAAGCATCCGCTGTTGTCTTTGCTGTCTGATTTCTAGTAGGAACGGCAATGTCGAATTTAGTGAAATGGTCTGTAATTACAAGGATGTTTTGGATTCCACCTTTTGAAGGTTCCAGAGTCAAGTAGTCAATGCATACAAGTTCCATCGGTTGACAAGTTGTGATGTTGACCATGGATGCTCGTTAGTTATCTGGAGATTTGAACTTTAGACACCTGTCGCACTCTTCTATCCAGATAGCAATATCTCGTTGCATCCTTGGCCAATAAAACCTATCCATAACTAATGATGTTGTTCTCTCCCTGCCAGGATGTCCCATCTGGTTGTGGAGGAAATTAAGGATGGTAGGTTCAACTTCTTTGGAAACGACCACTTGTTGATGTTCAGTGTCATCATCTGCACATGTAATTCGCACCAGTAAGTCATCAACAATCCTGAATTTCCTAAAATTCTGGTACATGGCTTTATCCAGATCTCCCGTCATTGTATCTTTCTTTGGTCTCTTACCATTCTTGACATACTTCTTCCAAATAGATATAAATGGATCCTTCCTCTGTATGTCGTGGAGGTCTATCCTCTGGAATGTGTCAGAATCCTGGATTGATGACTTCATATCTTGGCTAACTGCGAGATGTACAGGTAAAGTCTCAATGAGGGGATGTCCTTCTTAAAGGTTACATATAGCTATGACTGATTCTGTACTAAGAGTCTCTGGAAGTCTGGAAAGGGCATCAGCATCCGCATTGGTCCTGCCAGGCTTGTATGTAATGGTGAACTGGTATGCAGAAAGGGCAGCAATCCACCTATGTCCAGTTGCGTCAAGCTTGGCGGAGGTCAACACATACGTCAATGAATTGTTGTCCGTATATCCCAAGAACGTCTGACCCATGAGGTAATCTGAAAATTTCTCCGTTATCGCCCATGTAAGAGCTAAAAACTCCAGCTTGTGTGTCGGATAATTTTTTTTTCAGATTTGGACAATCCTCTGCTGGCGTATGATATGACTTGGTTGTGTCCATCTTGCTCCTGGTATAGAACGGCTCCAAGTCCTGTTCCACAGGCATCTGTATGCAGCTCAAAAGGCTTGGTGAAATCAGGATAGGCAAGTATAGGGGGAGTAGTAAGTTTGTCTTTCAATACCTGAAAAGCCTGTGCTTGTTGCTCACCCCACTTCCACTTTGTAGACTGTTCTTTTCTGTTCCGAGTCTTCTTACCAGTAGCCATGATATTTATGAGCAGACGTGCAATCTTGGCAAAGTTCTGTATAAACTTTCGGTAATAACCGACAAATCCTAGAAATGATCTAACTTCCTCTGGGTTTGACGGGGTAGGCCAATTCTTAACTTTGTCTATCTTGTCAGGGTCTGCTTGCACTCCCTCTTCAGAAACAATGTGTCTAATGTACTTTACTTATTCATGAAGAATGAACACTTCTTTGGGGAAATTTTGAGATGAAATTGTCCAATTCTGTCGAAAACTTGTCTTAATCTGTGAAGATGTTCCTCAAAAGTCTTAGAGAAAATTATCAAATCATCGAGGTAAATAAAACAGATCTTTAAGTGTAGGTCACCTAGGCATTGTTCTTGCAGACGCTGGTACGTGGCAGGCGCATTGGCTAGTCCAAAACTCATCTTGTTGAACTTGTAAAATCCCAATGGCCCCACAGTAAATGCAGTCCTCTCTTTGTGTGCCTCTTCAATCTCAATCTGGTGATACCCTGACTTCATATCGAGAACTGTGAATAATCTGTTCCCTGATAGTGAATCTAAGATCTTGTCTATTCGTGGTAAGGCATAATTGTCTTTGATGGTTCTCGAGTTCAGCTGTCTATAATCTATGCAGAGGCGTAACGACCCATCATGTTTCCTAACAAGAACCACATTAGAGGAAAATGGTGAATGGGACGGACGTATAACACCGCTTGCTGGAAGTTCCTGTATGTGTGTCCTAACTTCCTCAATGGCAGCAGGAAGAATTCTTCTGTATTTCTGCTTGAAGGGTGTTGGATCATGTGGGTCTATCCTTTGTTTGACCTTGTCCGTCGTACCAATATCTATGGCACCCTTTGAGAAAATATCTGCATACTCCAAGATCAGATCTTTACATCTCCTCTGCTCCTCTGATGAGAAATCTAGTGAGATCTTAATTTTCTCAAATAATTTGTCCATTTCAGGCATAAATGATGACTTAGGCATCTCTGTTTCCAAAATAGTCACTGGTTGCAGCTCACATAGAATGGCTCTCGGTGCAATAGAAACTGTTCTGGTGGTGACGTTGCTTATTTCAACTGGAACGTTGTGGCTGTCCTCAAAGTTGTAGAGATGTAATGATGTTGTGTTGTCCAAATCAGTTGGGATACTCGAGCGTTTTGTTGCTTGTAGCATGGTAAGAACTTGCTGGTAAGGCAACTTTCTATCCAAATGTCCTTGGACCACAACACATCCATTAGGTGGTATAGTTATCCTTTAAGGTTCTGCTGACTTGATGATGCTGAGCTTGTTTCCATTCCTCTGCAGTTCTTTGCTCCTTAAGTTCATACATCTAAACGATAAGTACCAAAATGTATGGAGATCAGCATCTTGTAGATATCTTGAGATAAATTCTTCTCTTGCATTTTCCATCAATCGGTTAATGATGTTAGTTCCGATGAGTACTGGTACCCGAGAATTATAAGTGCTGTCTGGTACTATGAGGAATAGGCAGTTCTCTAATAAATCAAGTGGCGTTCCATAAGCAGTTAAGGTCACACAAACATATCCAAAGTAAGGCATCTGTTCTCCGTCAGCACACTCTATGTGTAAAATGTCCTCAACTGGATGCATCTTAATGTGAGATAAGTGCCTCTGATAAAAATTTGTGGTGATGGTGGAAACTGTTGCACCTGTATCCAGTAATGCTGCACAAGTTACATCGTTGATTGCCACAGTCACTTCATTTGCCTCGCCTACTAATTCTTTGGTGTTGGACCTGTATTTGGCATGGCCAAACCCTTGGCCCCAGGATTTGGCCTGTTGGAGTTGACTGGGCTGATCGCTGATGATCGAGGAGAACTCTTCATCCAAGAGCAATGTGTCCTTCTTGATGACAACGATAGCAAATCACCTTACCTTGCTGCCTTCTGGGTGAAGGTGAAGATGTAGGCTGTACCTCATCCATTTCCACTCTCTGAGTAAAAGGCATTCTTGCTTGTGACATATAACCTCTAGGATTTTTTCGTCCTCTTTGGAATGGTGGTCTAAATCTAGGCTGATGATATTGAGGATATGGCTGCCTCATCTGTGCCATCTGCGTTGAAAGTTGATTCAGTTGAGCCTGAAGCTGATCAAACCGTTCATCACTTGTGGCAGCTTTCACAATGGCTTGTTTTGGCTTCGCTACTGGCACATGCTCTGTCTCTACTTTCGGTATAGCAACTGCAGCCTATCAAAATCAAGAATGGTCTGGAAAAGATGTCCTGTAATATCTCTGAGATCTGGCCGTAATCCTTTATGGAACATGGTCCTCAGCATCTCGTTTGCTCCAAATTGCGACACCTTTCCTTTCTGTATGGCTCTAGTGATGAGATCTTCTAGTCTCACACTCTAGGAAGCACAATCCTCCGTGTCCTTTTGCCTTGCACTGTAGAATTCTGCAAGAATATTTTCTGTCTCCAACACACTTCCATAGATGCTATCGAACTTCACGATAATGTCGTCAACTTTGATGATGGTGCCTAGCCTCATCAATACATTGGCGGACTCTCCCTTCAATAATCGTCTGATAGCCATCAGTATAGATTCCTTCGAGTGGCCTTCCTTCAACAAACATGTCACCTTGTATCGCCATAACTCGTACGATGTTTCTCCTTTTCCGCCTCCAGAAAATGTGGAGATACGCAAGGGTTGCTTGAAGGTCACTGGATACTCCATCGTCTGTTTTGATGTAGGTGTGAAGGGTTCCTTCTTAACTGAAAAAGATTCAGGAACATGTTCCTCTTTACCTACCATATCTGACATCCATTTCAGTAGATCTTGTGGTGTATCACACTTTGGTTTAACTCCCATGGCGGTAATCATTTTCATAAGCTGTTCAGTCTCTTCAGCTGACATAATAGGTTTAGGCGACTCCGCAGTTGGTTCTTTGTCCTTCACAGTGATTGATTTAGATTGATGGTAACAAGCGTGTAAAAAGATTTCAACAAATTATGTACAGGGAAAATAATATAATTCAAGCACACATGTATCAGCAAATTTGTAAATCAAGCAGGGTAGTCAAAAACCAACCAAGTAAACACAGGGCAGAAAAAAAGAAATTAAAGTTTCAGGTGAGCAATTCAATGATTAAGGGGGTAATATCAAAATTTATACGCAGGAAAAAAATAAAATAAGTGTAGAAATTCTCAGGAGGGTAGCTCAAACTGAACTAAATAATACTGGAGAAAATTGTTAGCAAATAAGGTGGGTAAGTTCAAATGAACTTAAATAATAAGGGATTGTTTACATAATGTCTGTAATTAAGTCAAAGTGAAAGTAGATATGCACTTCCGATGGACTACTGCACTTCCGGTTTACAATATGAGCTTGTAAATAAATTAAATAAAGTATAGATATGTACTATCAATATATTCAAAACTATAGCTCTCTGAAAAGCAAAATAATTATTTACAATTCACTGCGTTATACTGGGATACCCTGAAAGATAATGCTGAAATTAAAAATTAAAGGTTACTGGACGGCTGGGAAACAAATTAGCTGAAAACAAGTTCGAAGATTTTTTCAACACAAAAACAGTTGATTCCAAACTACTGTAACTTTCAAAGTATTTTATTCCACAATTTACCTGAGAAATCCGCTACTGCTCCCCTATCACTAGCACAGAAGTAAATAATTAACTACTTAACTAAATAAATGTAAAAATGAAGTTAATTCTAAATACTTAAAGCTAAACTTAAAACTAAACAAATTTTAAAGCAAAAACCAAAATCGCGTGTTTACAAAAACGAAACTTCTGGTATCGGAAAATCGGAATATCGAGATCGATCGAAAATAAACGCAAAGCTGTAAACAGAAAGTAGAACAACAAACCTGACAGAGTTAGGAAAGAAAACAAAACGGAACGCGGCTGAAAATAAGAGATATGTACTGTATTATACTAAGGGTTTTCAATTTATCTGAATTGAAATGGAATGTAAAGTAAAGAGCTATGGGCAAGGGGTTTTAAAACACAAACTTTTTACAACTATAAAATAACAACCCAAATCAACCAACCAAAATCTGTTCCTTCAATCAAGCAACCTTATATGACAACTATTTACCTGTAAACTTGTCTAGTCTGTCTTGCTTTCTTATGTGGGTCAAAGTAATAGATAATTAGTACCTACTCCATGATGTTACTGTAAGTAGTAATATGGGTACCATGGAATTCGGGATAAAGTGCAATTCAGGTGATCTCTCATACTCTGCGCTCACTTACGGCTATCCTACACTAAGATCTAATAATACGGCACTTTATAAACAATCAAATAATAAAATGTTCTAATTAATGTGTAAAATGACTGGGGTACCCAATGTTCAACAGACTATGATGGTATGTTAATTAACAATCAAAAATCCTAAACATGCAGCTGCAAATACCCTTCAAAAGTTTGACAGACAAATATTCTAATCTACAGATATTTACATGTACATGACTCACCGATCAGCTGATCCTTATAAGTTAAACCAATCAGAATAGAATAAATACACAACTCACAATAACACACAAAATAATATAAACACATTCAAATGTCTGTGAGCTCACCGAGTCCCGTGCACGAGTAGGCCTGCAGGTCACGATCACGGTCGTAGCACTACGTGAATCAGTGGTGGATCCAAAAAGTTCAAATACACATGAAGTTATACGGATAATCAGTTCATGGCGATAGGACGTACATCACAGGGTGGAAATGGTGAGAATCTTCTCCAAGGTACTCAGGAATTCCTCTGGCGTCGTCTTGTCCCTACATGGGCGCCAAATGTAACAGGTTTGGAGGTTATCAAATGAAGAATAACTGCCTGTTGGGGGTTCTGACAAGACTTTATTACCGGATATGAATTAAACCCTGCGATATTAACAATATAACAAGTGTAAATATTTTAGCATAAAAATACAATGATTGTCAAGGGAGATAATTCATTACACATAGAATATACATATATTTCTCCGCAATTATATATCAATCGATATTCATCATAAAACTTTACAATAATTATCATCATAATGTATTTGAACATTATACAAATGTTACTGAATAATCATAAAACTATATGCATACCATTGTATGGGAATAGGTGTGTATACATAACAGCAAGCAGCAATGCTGCAGATGTACATAGTCTGAGTGGTCTGTAAATTAATTACACAACAATTGCACACCAAATCGTAAAAATATGTAACCTTAAAAATATATATCAATGAGATCTTTATATTACATCATACTTAAAAAATATCATTCTCACTGATCTCATTTACTCAGGGAAATTGCTTGGGAAATAGATCAAGAATGCAAAATTACTGACTGGACATTTAATTGAAATATAAAAATCAAATTAATATTAGTAATAAATTGTTAACTTACCAGAAGGAGAAGAAAGTCAGTCTCTATGAAAAAGGTCTGACTGTCAAAATATCAACAAATACATTATCACTGACCAACCTCTGGACAAAGAATGTCCAGAAAACCAAGAACCTTCTGGAGGGAAAAACACTAACCAATCCCCAAGTAAAACACAAAGTAAAACACCAATGAAATTAAAAGAAACATCCAACATTAGGCCTGGATATATAATTAATGACCTAAGGCCATTTCTACCTATATACACCTCTGACAGACATGGGTGAATGCACACTAAAGGCTTTAAATTGAATAATTATATTATTCAACATGTGCATTTCAAATCAAATTAAATATAATAAATCATACTTACCATACATGTATTTAATAAATACATGTATGCATGGAAAATTAATAAAATATGTATCTGCAACACATTCTAACAAAAAAAAACATGTATAACAAATTGCATATTAATTCTACTAAACATCTGATGTACTTTAAGAACATACCCAGACTACTTCTTACAAGCCAAACAGGTGTATTTTCTACTGTGACTTCCCGGGTACTACCCAAACATAAGATAAAATTAGATAAAATAGCAAGTCGATGTGCTCCAAACTGGATAAAAAAAATATTTATATTCACACAATAGGGTAACTTAAGGGATTGAATTTAGTTTGTTGCACCTTTGTAACTGTCGTGTTTTATAGCAGTCTATAAAAACAAGAACACTTGTTAATTAATTGCATTTTGAGACACCCCCTCCCTCTGAAAACAAGAATTTTGTTACTCTTTGAATTGTGCCAGACAGTGAAGAACATATGTAATATCTTATCATTATGATATCAAAATATATATTTCATAGTCGATAACTATTACAGATGTTAGCTTGACCAAACGTTTGTTTAGTGTCTTCATTTAATAATTATCGATATAATGTATTAAAAAAGAAGGTATGGTTTTAGATTTATTGCGCCCTAAAAATGTAATACATCAAAAAGTTTTCAACCTGACTTAAATAAAAGTTAAATAAAAGACTGATAAATCAGGAAAGAATATGGCATGAAGGTTTACCATTCTGCAAATATGACATCATTAATGTGAATTATTTCTCTATAACCAACAGAAAAAGCCTCAAAATGGCACATTTCAAGGCTAATTTTCCTTTAGAAAACAGTGTCCACAGCCGTTGCCCACGTTAATTTTATGATATATTTGTGCAAAATTCAATAAAAAATCACATATCTCAAGATCTTTGTGGGCGATGCCTGTGGACAATGTTATCTGAAAGAAAATTCCTTTGAAAATTGGTGTCTTCTGTAATGTTTTTAGAATATACGGGAAAATACACATGTGTATGACGTCATAATTAGAATTTAAAACAACTTGTGAGAAAAATGACTTGTATGATTTTTATGCATTGAATTTCAATTTTAAAAAAGTATGTCTTTTTAACTTTTGCACCAGTTTCATTTTTTAGAAAATCACAGGGCAAAATTTGTATTGAAACCATACCTTTTTCTTAGTTTTACCTTATTTTTCCTAAAGTGTATGCGTCGCTCTTAAACAAGGTACCGGTGACTGTTGATTTTGCTTACAAAAAAGTGTCATTTGTTATATCCGTAAAGTTTGAGCCATTAGGAATGGAAATCAGTTTGCTGTCAGTATCAATTAATTATAATTGTATACCCTATGAAGGTTGCTTTGCGCCTTTTTCTACATTCCCATTGACCCTTTCGGGAAAGCTTTGTCCTTTAATAATACTTGTACTTTGAATACTCAGACTCTTTCTGCGCTAATTTGTCAAAAAGTATTAAACTTCTAATTTACAAACAAAATTTAATGACTTGAAAATTTTTTACACTGAAACAAATATGGGAATACCAGCGTCCCTTCTAAAAATTGTTTTTTTAAACAAGCTTGCTCTTGTGAAATACTAAAATGCATACTGGTTCTATAAATGGTTTGGGGATATAATGTCTTAACGACTTCGACTAATTAATAATAATAAAAGAAACATTTGTTGCCGATGGTATCTGTGCAGTAAAATTTTAAAAACAACTCGTTATTATACTATATTATATTATTATCATGGATAAAGTGATTATATTAAACATATTGAAGAACCAATATTTTTAGCTATCTACTAGATATAAGAGAACTATAAAGAGATATAAGGAAAAAAAGAAAACAAAACAGCTTATTCTTTTATTTTGTAAAAATCAAAAACATGATGATAACGAATATGTAAAAAAAAATATCAACGTCTACTTTTCACACAAACTTTTGAAGAGTTCACCTCTAATAAACTAAAGTGTGTGAATATTTAATTTAACTAAATATTCAACTTTAACTAAACCAAAAAAATTAGACTGAAAACACATCACAATTTTGTAATGATTATGTCAGGTTGAAAATCGGTATGTGTGTATCTAGAGAGATTGTAGGATGTATTCTCAAAAAATGCAATTCCAGGTTTTACAGACAGTTGTTTGGTGATTTCTTCATTGATTTTTTCCAGTGTTTTAATTGTGGCATCAAGTTTACTTTCATTTTCTTCTAAAATTTTAACCGCATTCTTCTTATATTCCTGTAACTTATCTATTTCTTCTTGTAATTCCCGTATACGCTCTTTCATCTCCTTATCAGCGTCATTTACTTTATTAAGTATTTCTGTTTTCTTAGTTTTCTCCTCAGATAACAATTTGTAATACGGGAAAATACACATGTGTATGACGTCATAATTAACATTTAAAACAACTTGTGAGAAAAATGACTTGTATGATTTTTATGCATTGAATTTCAATTTTTAAAAAATTATGTCTTTTTAACTTTTGCACCAGTTTCATTTTTTAGAAAATCACAGGGCAAAATTTGTATTGAAACCATACCTTTTTCTTAGTTTTACCTTTTTTTTCCCTAAAGTGTATGCGTCGCTCTTAAACAAGGTACCAGTGACTGTTGATTTTGCTTACAAAAAAGTGTCATTTGTTATATCCGTAAAGTTTGAAATATTTATATTAGAGCCATTAGGAATGGAAATCAGTTTGCTGTCAGTATCAATTAATTATAATTGTATACCCTATAAAGGTTGCTTTGCGCCTTTTTCTACATTCCCATTAACCCTTTCGGGAAAGCTTTGTCCTTTAATAATACTTGTACTTTGAATACTCAGACTCTTTCTGCGCTAATTTGTCAAAAAGCTATTAAACTTCTAATTTACAAACAAAATTTAATGACTTGAAAAATTTTTACACTGAAACAAATATGGGAATACCAGCGTCCCTTCTAAAAATTGGTTTTTTAAACAAGCTTGCTCTTGTGAAATACTAAAATGCATACTGGTTCTATAAATGGTTTGGGGATATAATGTCTTAACGACTTCGATTAATTAATAATAATAAAAGAAACATTTGTTGCCGATGGTATCTATGCAGTAAAATTTTAAAAACAACTCGTTATTATACTATATTATATTATTATCATGGATAAAGTGATTATATTAAACATATTGAAGAACCAATATTTTTAGCTATCTACTAGATATAAGAGAACTATAAAGAGATATAAGGAAAAAAAGAAAACAAAACAGCTTATTTTTTTATTTTGTAAAAATCAAAAACATGATGATCACGAATATGTAAAAAAAAATATCAACGTCTACTTTTCACATAAACTTTTGAAGAGTTCACCTCTAATAAACTGAAGTGTGTGAATATTCAACTTTAACTAAATATTCAACTTTAACTAAACCAAAAAAATTAGATTGAAAACACATCACAATTTTGTAATGATTATGTCAGGTTGAAAATCGGTATGTGTGTATCTAGAGAGATTGTAGGATGTATTCTCAAAAAATGCAATTCCAGGTTTTACAGACAGCTGTTTGGTGATTTCTTCATTGATTTTTTCCAGTGTTTTAATTGTGGCATCAAGTTTACTTTCATTTTCTTCTAAAATTTTAACCGCATTCTTTTTATATTCCTGTAACTTATCTATTTCTTCTTGTAATTCCCGTATACGCTCTTTCATTTTCTTATCAGCGTCATTTACTTTATTTAGTATTTCTGTTTTCTTAGTTTTCTCCTCAGATAACAATTTGTTAAATTTGGGTAGAAGTACCTCCTCTATTTGATCGTTTTCTTCTTTACGTTTCTTTCGTATCTCATCATACACTCTATTCAGATCTCTCATTTCATGTCCATTGTGGGGACCAATATGACATTCTGCGCACACAGGTACTTTGCAGGGAGAACAATACCACTCGAGTTTGTTTTTTGTATGTTTCTCACAGTAAAGTACACCAAGAGTACCCTCAACGTTTCTGTGTAAGTGTATAACTTCGTGACTTTTACTTATTTTTCGCGTCTTGTGCTTTGTTTTACACGTCTCGCGAAGATGCCCTGGACAAGATTTACACAGAAACTGTGCTGGATTTTCACCACATTCTTCACAATCAATGTAGTGTTGAGCCCTTGGCGATCTAGACGTTGCCATTTAAAGATACGGTCTGCAAATAAAGTAAATTTTTCAGTAGTTCTCTTTATATGTCAGAAAATACTTAATATAACAATATGCATATTCTTTAATATAAAAGATTTTAATAGTTGATCTCTTCTGTGATGTATAGATACATGTATATTATTTCACTGAGTGGTACACAATAGAAAATAAATAAAGACCAAATACAATGCTTTACACGTTTATATAAATCTTCTATGCATGAATTTCTGCAATATACATGTATTTCCCCTTTCCACACTTTATCTTTACAATTTGTATTATTATGATTGTGAATCACTTTAACAAAGCAACCATAGCTCTCTAATATTGCTTTCCATTTGTAATCGGGTATAAAAATACATCGATGAAATTAGTTAGCAGTGAAACTTTTTTGAATTAAATTGTTTTTTTAAACAAATATATTATAAACAGTTTTATCTGCATTTTATATACAGTATAAAAATGAATAGCATTGCCTTTACTCGTAACTGTTAACTGAAAGACATAATTAAATACCTGTTTTAGATACCAGAACTTTTCTGCTTCACATATGTCTAAATTGAAACGTTCATGTTTTTTCTATATATCATTAACTTGTTAACATTGGTATAAATTAGCTAGTTCTTATCGATAGTCGGGCTAAATGCCCATTTTAAATGGTTATTGTCTAGAATTGTGCAATAAGAGATTTTAAAAAAGTATTGCGGGTCACATCGTTTAACAGGAGTGCACTGCGAATACGTGGTGTTCCTTGCAACAATAGAGAGGGCATTTAAAACAGGTATTTAATTATGTCTTTCAGAACTACCTTTTATTAAGTATCATCAATTTTGACCTTTTTCTTAGAGATAGTTATAAAAATAGTTATAAAAAATTAACCTTTGCCATTACTTTTGAACAGTGAAAGGTAAAGCTTTTATACTTCACATATATAATCCTTTAGAGAAAAACCCTTTATTGGAAACAGTGTACCAAGAATTTTGACTTTAAGGGGCAATATCCCTCTGATAAGAAAGACAACTTTTCTGATAAGATAGATAACTTTCTTCAGACATTTTGTCATGAAATTCAGTGAATTATCATGTCAGAGTTTACAAGTTTCATTCTTAAGAACCGTTTTATAGTCAACTCAATCAAACTTATTCTTTGGTTCAAATGTTGATTTATACTTTCTATTGCTAGTATGCACATTAATCATTTATAATAATTTACTTAAAACATTTATACTCAGTATCTTTAAACAGTGCAAATTGAGAAATCTCTATCTCTTAAAGTATAATTCTTTTATCTGTACAGAAATTTCAGATGCAGTATTGTTTATAAACATTTAATTAATATTTTGCCTCATTAAAAAATATTTTCAAGGGCGATAATGGAACGATAACTCTTGTTAATGGATGCGTGTTATTTTACATGCACAGAAAACAATTTGTAATTGTGATTTAAAAAGCAGCGCTTCAGTATGTTTTCTAATGGGAATTAGATAGGTATAAGAGATTCCCAAAGTGGAATTCGAACCCGCGACTTAAGGATTAACTCCTCACTTCTCGACTCTAGAGCTGGTCCTATAACCACTGCACCACACGAATGACTTTCATCAGGATCGCTTCACTTTATAGATACATCAATACTTCTTACTTTGAATCCAAGTAAGCGGCCAATAAGATATCTTCACTATTTAAAGGCCCCGTGAAGTCCTGGCTGCAAATACTACGTGCTATTAAGTCAAATATGGCTTGGTTGTGTAATTTTATTGATTAATGGTTGGTCACATTTTAAAATCATTTGATTTTTATAGTTGATTTATTCTTCAATAATTCTAAACTGATTTCGAAATTGCACTTGAATCAGGGGAAATAGAATTGAATAAATGTTTATATTTGAAGAATCAAGCTTTATTAGTTTTTCAACAGCCTTATTCTAAACATGTTCATACATAAGAGCATGTTCTCCCCAAATCTTCTGAATTTCTTTTTTACAGAGCTGATATGGTATAATGTTATTGATGATATGAGAGTTTCATTAATTTGATAGAAAAAAAAATTTTACAACCCTATTTTGCATTATTTTGGGGTAAACCAGATATTCAGTGTACGAAAATTTAATTCATGGGCAAAATCTATACCAATTGGTTTAATATTCTCCCAATATTCGTCCTCCAATTTTTGTCTTGATAATTGAGCAACATGCTGTTTAAATATTTGTCAATACAAGTTGTCACCATTAGTTCTATCGATCTCTACCTTAGATCTACGAGTTTCTTACTTCATATTTTTTTAATATGTAACCTCCGCATATATCTCTACTGTAAAATACAGGTTAATATTTAATGAAAAGAAATATATGATACATCCAGTTAACACACATTTTTAACAACAACATTACTTGGACGGAGACCTGGAGACCAAGCTCGATCACTTAAGTTATGGCTTCAAGGGTTAGTGTGAAATCGAAAGTAGACAGAATTAGATCATAAAACTCTCTCTAAATACAACATAAGGGAAATTTAATCAATAAAATACGCAGTAATCGATTTAAATACAATACAATTACGAAGTTACCTTTCTTGGGCCGCAAGTTCTTTCAAAAATTCACGAAAGACCCAGTGTAGCCTATACACTTCCAAAAAATTGACACTTCTGAAAGTTATATAATTAATGAAGAACAGTATTTCAGAGAAAAAAATTAGTTTACAACTGCTAGCTATAGATTGTACTTACTTAATGTATTGTGCTCTGGTCAAAATTCGTTTTACATGATCCATTTACATGTCTGCGCGTACTTTGACACTGAACTTTGATTAATATCGAAGCAGTCGATGGACTTGTACGTACTTGCCCCAACGTCCCACAGTTGGATTCCTTACTTAAATCACAGCAAATGCTCAAATCACTGTGTTACATGTACATAACAAAGATAACGAATAGTAGTCGATTTAAAGAACATATATGGATAAGACAATTTCTGAGCAAGATATTTTAAATACAGTGTCTGGGAATGTTAGATATATACAATCATCTTTCTATGAGGATAAAACACATTGAGAAAACAAACAGTGCTAATTGTTTTGAAAATGCATAAAAAAGTACAAAAAAGGAGAAGAAGAATCACGGACCTTCAAAACTTTTGAGGTGGGATCAGGTGCAATGGAGGCACCCGAGTTTTCCTTGTCGAAATCAGGAGTTAACAAAAGAATCCCCAGTAAATCAACTAAGAATAATTGACACACAATTATACTAATCAAAATTTTTAAATCCCCGCGTAAGTTTTCGGTTTACACCGTTTTAATATAAAATAATTCAGACAATTTAGATTGGAAACTATACAGGATAAAAAAAGCAAAATATTTTTTTTTTCACTTAAAATAATTATATTGAAACACTTAAGCACAAAATGCAGAGGAGTGAAGGCACCCTAGAATTAACTAAAACTGTCCAAACGGGACAAATTACCCCCGCTGGGTTTTTTAGAAGTTCGTTTTTCCATAATAAAGATATGTATCAAACACAAATTATGAATTTTTTCTTCCAGTGACCTTGAACTTCCTCAAAAGACCTTGGGTCAAGGTTATGACACACCCTTGGGTCATGGGCAATCTTTGAGAGGAATGAGAACCTACCATGTTTATCATAAGAAAGATATGGACCGGACACAAATTATCAAATTTTTCTTCCGGTGACCTTGACCTTTCCCAAATGACTCTGGGTCAAATTCATAACACACCCTTCGATCATGGACAATTTTTGTGTGAAATGAGAACCTTTCAACATTATCCAGAAAAAAATATGGACCGTACACGAATAACATATTTTCTACCAGTGACCTTAAACATCTCAAAATGACCCTGGGTCAAGGTCATGACATACCCCTGGGGCATGGGCAATCTTTGTGTGAAATGAGAATCTACCAAATTTATCCATAAGGAAGATATGGACCGGATACGAATTATGAAATTTTTCTTCCAGTGACCCTGAACTTTCCCAAATGACCTTAGTTTAATGTCATGACACACCCTTGGGTCAAGGGCAATCTCTGTGTGAAATTAGAACCTACCAAGTTTTTCCATAAAAGATATGTATCAAACATGAGTTATTAAATTTTTCTTACAGTGACCTTGAACATTGTCAAATAACCTTTCTTCAAGGTCATGACACACTCTTAGGTCATGGACAATCTTCGATGAAATGACAACTTTTTAAGTTTATTTATAAGAAAGATAAGGACCGGACACGATTTATGAATTTTTTCCTTCAGTGACCTTGAACTTTCCCAATTGACATCGGGTCAAGGTCATGACACACCCTTAAGTCATGAGCAATCTTAGTGTGGAGAAGTAAATTCTAATGTTCCTCTGTAAGTTAGATATGGACCTGACACGATTGCACAGACAAACGGACAGACAGCTAGACGGACAGACGGACAGACGGACAAAGTGATTCCTATATAACCCCCTGAACTTTGTTTGCAGGGGGGGGGAATAAAAATTTGCAACATTCAGTACTGTTTTTTTTTCATACGTGCAAACGAATTTGATCAAGTCAATTGCTTCTCAAAGAGTTCATAAAATTGAAGAAAAAAAATTATTGAAGGTTATTCCATGTATTGAATAGGTCGTCCTCAATATTTCTGCCAGATTCTGCTGCTGGACACCCGATCAATCTCTGGTCCATCTTGTCCCTTCATGTTCTATAGGGTTGAGATGTGGATGCCATTGAAGCTTACCGAAAATGATTGAACCCAGTATTAATCCTACAGTATATAAGGTCTTCTAAAAGGCAAGTCCCACTCTTCCAGTTTGTTTCTAATAATTTGGATAATTAAGGAGACTTGAATTAATATTTAATGAGTGCAGATCAATTGCACGTGCAGATAGCTTCCTTCCACAAAAGTTAGAAATTCTTATATATAATAGCCTTGTTGATGTGTCGTTGCATTGCGTGTATACGCCTTGACCTTGGGCACTTCCGGTCCCGGTTTGTGTGAATTTACGGTTAAACATTAGGATGGTTAAGTGGTATTTCTTAATTTTTAATGATTATAAGGACAACAAGTAAGCTTTGTGCATCTTCCTGACGGTATCTTTAACGGTTTTACATAAAATAAACAAGTACAAACGAAGGAAATACAGCTTTACTTTACTACCACCAGCTTGGACAACTGCAACTTCACTTGCAAATTATCATTCGTACATAAGCGACATTTTAAACAAGCTTTTTTCTGTTTTGCCTAAACAACTAAAGATGGAGAACACATGGCAATTTAAATATACACCCGATAACGTATGAAATTTGCACTTCATGCTTTTTAACAAAAAGGGTCTTTGATGAGTAATTACACATTCAATTTCAACATCACGTAACAGGCAATCACCGAAAAATTAAGTCAAAATTGTGAAGAACAAGTTAATTAATGTTGAGGTTTTTAAATAATTAAAATAATAAAAGTGGTGACTTCAAAATTTTGACAAGTATAGTATGAAAAAAGCCAATCATCATTTCACTCAATGAAAAGTTGTATTTGCTGACAAGTTCCTTGTATCAACCATATAATTTACGAAATTATGACATTTATCGAGACTGTTGATATTCTTGTTTCATTAACTTGTAAGTCAAAATAAATTGTTTTAGAAATAGTTCAAACGCAGAGCATGGTTTTGTTTATCGGATCGAAAGAAATGGAGATAACAAACTGTATTCAGTCCTTAAAACAATGCAACATAGGAGCAGACTAAACACGGACCTCCGAAACATAAGAGGTGGGATCAGGTGCAATGGAGGAGTCACCGTCCCCTGCTGACCGTTCAGACCCGCCCTACGCTCCTTGTCATGATTGGGAAATAACGGAAAAAATCCGTTGTCAATTCAGTGTATAAATTCTGTGGTTTCATCAATTTTCGTTGGCATCAATTTTCGAGGATTTTGTAAACAGACATTTTCGAGGATACGAAATTTCGTGGACAAAAGCATTGCCTATACAAATGAATATCATATTTATGTAATTCAATCATTTGAATTTGTGTATCTGCTCAACAACGAAATCCACGAAAATTAGTGCTCCATGAATATTGATTAAACCACAGTATTATGCTACAACTACATGCACATGTAGTATGAAAAACGTCAGTCTGCATTTGACGCAATGCTAAATTGTATTTGCTGAGATATATAAATTTTGTATGCAATTGATGAAGATTTATATTTCTTGCACTCGAAACAGCGTATATGGCACGCTTAAGTTGTCAATTTATCCACTAAAATAAAACTTTCAACTTTATCACACATGTACTTTAAACAATAACTTAATACCAAGATGAATAAAAATGCATAATTTTCCGATACAGTACAAATGTACAATATATACAGTTAATCGATAAGCAATATAGCAATAACCAATTTAGATTGATTGATTGTGTACTGTTTAACGTCCCTCTCCAGAATATTTCACTGATATGGAGACGTCACCATTGCCGGTGAAGGGCTGCAAATTTAGGCCTATGCTCGGCACTCAGGGCCTTTGAGCAGGGAGGGATCTTTATCGTGCCACACCTGCTGTGACACGGGGCCTCGGTTTATACGGTCTCATCCGAAGGACCGCCCCATTTAGTCGCCTTTTACGACAAGCAAAGGGGTACTGAGGACCTATTCTAACCCGGGTCCCCTCAGGCAGTTTAGAAGTTTCATCCGTTGACATAAATATAAACAATTTTGGTACAAAGAAAACTGGAAAAGTAGTAAATGACAAACTAGTTGATAATGTTGGTCCCTAGTCCTGCCGCGTCCTGCAAGAATATCATGGGCTCAACACAGAAATATACTGTGTCCAAAATATGATGACGTCACATCACAACTACGCTACCAATAAAAAGATTACGGAAATGGCCTTAAAAAGAACGAAAAAGCCACCTACGGAATATCATATACCTGATTGTCTTTAATTTCAATTTAAGATAACTCGATTCATGTTCATGCAAGTGGATCTTGAGTTTTCAAAAGAACAATATTTCTTATACTAAAAAAATACCAGCAACAAAGATCTTTTTTTAATCATACAAAGAAGGATATGGAAATAACGAACAGTATTCAATCTCAACGTCCATTAAACAAATATACAAAATAAGAGCAGAACAAACACGGACCTCCGAAACATCAGAGGTGGGATCAGGTGCCATGGAGGAGTGAGCATCCCCTGCCGACCGGTCACACCCGCCGTGTGCTCGTTGTCATAGTCAGGATATAACGGAAAAAATCCGTAGTCAATTCAGTGTATAATTAATGGACTAATAATTGGTATGAAAAACGTCAGTCAGCATTTCATTCAATGATAAATTGTATTTGCTGACAAGGTCATTGTATCGACCATAGAATTTACGAAATGATGACTTTAAACGAGACTGTTGATATTCTTGTTTCATCAACTTGCTTGTCAATAATTTACCTCGTTTAAGAAATTGCTCATACGTAGAGCATGCTCTTGCATATCGAATCAACTGAGATATAAATACTCCATATGCAGGTGATGAAGGTATATTGCTGCATAAGTAAGGGAAGTTGACGATAGAAAAGTTAAAGTCATCACGTTTATCAAACTTTTGTCCAGAAATTTGAAAATAACGACTTGAGTCATGTTTTCAGGAGTTACACGAATACTTTTTACCGCTTAGCTTTTTTTTTACTCACGTTTTTACAAAAATGAGATTTGAAGTGGATAATTAAGGATGGTTTCAGAGAGACAGAAATTTGAACATCACAAAATGTTGATAAATTCTATATATTCTAGAAATTTATTATTTTGTATCATTTTTACCTGCTACTGGTCATGATCGGGAAATAATGGAAAAATTGGTCGTCAATTCAGTGTATCAATTATTATAATTAACTTATAATCAATAAGTATAAAAAAACGCCAGTCAGCATTTGAATCAATTTTAAATCTAAGATTTAAACAAGACTGCTGATGTTTTTGTTTCATCAACTTGTTTGTCAATAATTTACCTCCTTTTAGAAATTGTCCATACATAGATGCGTGCGTATCGAATCAACTGAGATATATGAAATCCATAAGCAGGTGTTGAAGTTATACCGCTGCATAAGCAAGGGAAATTGACGAAAAGTTACACTTCTAGTTTAAAAACTAAATATTATTTACTAAGGACAAATGACTCGATTATTTTAATGTTTAAAAAACATCCTAAGTTCATCCTAAAAAAAATATTTGATTCCCGTGACTGATTATCATGACTGATTAAGTATTGTCCGATTCAAAAATTTGGGAAATGAGGGAAAGGATATTTTTTATGCATTATGGAAAATACATTTCAAAAATTAAAAAAAGCATTAGTTTTGGAGTTTTCTGGTAAAAAGAATTTTTGCATTTACTTTATTTTCATCCTGAGTCTGGAAAGGACAATCAAACATTATTGAAAAATTGACTTGAAATTTTAATGGTTTTTATTCTTAGATTTTAAAAAGAAATGCACAGATGATTTACCAAAAACAATTCAATGTGCACAGGAACTGACAGGTATCTCTTTTTCTTTTTGAAAGACCGTGTTAATTGGGGATGTGAGAGTGTATGTTAATGACACTTATATGGACCCCCAGAGTTTTTTGTATACAGTTTGAAGACTATTTGAAGATCGATATATTTTATTCTTTCACCATATTTAAATGTCCTTCTTTTTTTAAAACAAAAATTCAGGGATTAAAAAACTTGCATGGCAAACCGTGAAAGAAAAATAATTTATACAAAGATTTCAAAAATGTTTTTGATACTTAGTTACCATCGTACTCACCATCTATCTTCAACTTTTATATCGCTGATATATCCCAGTGAGGTTGAAATAATTAAACGATATCATGATTTCTAAATTATCTGTTTTATATTACGATTTTAACATAAGAAGGGCGTAAATGGTAATTTAACAACCAAACTTAATGCAAAACAAGATGACTTTAACTTTTCAATTGTCAACTTCCCTTACTTATGCACCTAAATACATTCATTACCTGCATACGGGGTTTAAATCACTCACTTGATTTTATAAAAAAGAGCATGTTTAATGCATGATTTTTTTTTTCAAATCTTGATAAACTATTGGCAAAACATACTGATGAAACTAGGATATCAGTAGTCTTGTTTAAGGATTTCTCTTCCTATTAGAACCAATTCTCTAGCCTTATCTGTCCATCAAGTGAATATTACTCTGATATTAAATTTAAGCATTTTATAGAAATAAAGTATTGCCCGCGAAAAAAAAATGGCGAAAAAACCCTAAAAAAATATTTACCGGTAAGCAGCAGCTATTTAAAAATATTGCGTAGAAGCCTATGGAGGAAGTTTATCTAAAATAATAAATTCAAATAATATGGATGTCAATAAATACTTTGGTAGAAAGTTGCATTGTAACTAAAGAAATATAATGGTAATTGAAAACAATTGTTTTACTTTATAGGTTTTTATAAGTAAAAAATAGAATGTGATATGTTGTACCGAAATAAAATAAATTAAAACATTATTATTAAAACTCATTCTAGTACTAATACATTGGATTTATATTTAAATATACCAAGTGTTCAACATCTACATTCCTGGTATGTATTCAATTTCATTGATTATGTTGCTATTAAGAATAAAATACTTCAAAGTCATAACTATGTAAATGAAACATATGTTGACCTTGAATAAAATATTCAAGTGCAAAGAGCAAGAAAATAAATATCAATGAGCGCAATGTAGTTGACATTGCAGCTGACGACATGCCTCTACAACTTCCTGTTTTAAAGTTAACAGGATAAATAATCAGTCTGAAGACGTTAATTGGCAATTACTCATACCAGGGATCATCTTCTTTCGCACAGAGTAGATTGAGGTTGTGTCTCTTGCTGTTTTTACACAATAAAACTCCAGTCTTCACATCACAGGGAAAACCGTGTTTAAACCGTGTTTGCCCCGCTTCTATTTTGAAACGTGGTTGGACTTTTGAGTTTGTATACTGTTCTATCTCTCGACATAATTACACGAAAGTGTATGATTAATGTTCCTAATTCTCATTTAAAACAAATTCAATACAATCTTGGACGATCGCTGAGTACACTGGCCTTGGATATAGATTTAATACTTGATATATAACAAAGATAGGTATTGAGCTGACAGTAATTGCTAAAAAATATTCTCCCTCCTAGACAGGAAATATCAAATGCATGAGTAAGAATGAACCAGAAACAAACTTATGCTGGTTCGAATTACCTATAATTACAATAGAGACTCTCTGTTTGGCACGTTCCATAGCCTGAAAAAAAAATAGTACAAGTCCCTTTTGCGCATCCAAGTTGCTTAGCGACTATCTATGGCATTAGTTTGCATTGAAACCGATTTTTTCAAATTTGAGACTATAACAATCCAATTTCCATTTGCACACAAATAAATACATTTGAGATTCAAAGAACTGATATAAATTCTACTTGAATATTTTTTAAATGTAGAAGTTTTCGTATCATAAAGGGAAAAAGTATTCCTGAGGACAGCAACGCCTTCAAGGTATTTTTTTTACAACAATGGTCATAACTGTTGCAAAATTCCAAGTTATATTTTCCAAAAAAAACACTTTTTTAAAGTTTTTGTGTAAATAATTTCTTCTTGCTAAAAAATAAAGTATATCAACCTTAGCTATGAAATGTCTGTGTCTCTGTTTCCCTGTTGGTGCATTTGTCTGTTTTTCCGCAAAAAACTTCAACCTTGTCGGTAACTTTTGATTTTAATGGAACTATGTCTTTTATGTTTCTTATGTGTATTCCTTGTGACAACACCTTTCTCTGGGTACAACCAAATTTGACCTTTTGACCTTCACCTACGAGTTTGACCCACTTTTACACAAAACATACAAACCTTTATTTGGCCATATAATTTGAATAGTAAATACCGGGACTTTTCTGCTTCACATATGTACTAGTATTTAGTTTATGGAAATACCTTTTATTGAGTATCATCAATTTTGACCTTTTGATCTTGATCTTAGAGACAGTTATAAAAATAGTTACAAAAAATTAACCTTGGCCATTACTTTTAAACAGTGAAAGGTAAAGCTTTTATACTTCACCCATATAATCCTTTAGAGAAAACCCTTTCATTGTAAAACAATGTACCAAAAATTTTGACTTTAACTTGGAGTTTGGGGTACTTTCGAAAAAAAAACCCTGACCATAATTTTTCAAAAGTTTGAACTAGGGTCTTTATACTTTAAGTTTTTATACCTTGTGACAAGGTCATTCATTCAATATCAATAACTTTGACCCTTTGACCTTGATGTTGGAGTTTGGTCCATTTATTTCCACCAAATATCCAAACTTTTACTTTGGCCCTAATTTTAATCCAAAGATACCAGATAAGGACTTGCATATTTCAAATATCAATTCCTTATGGCAAGATTTTTTATCGAATACCAACTTTTTTGTTATTGACCTTGTAGATTTATGTACTTACGAAAAGTAATAACCTTGGCCATAACTTTGGAACGCTAAGGGCTAGGGCTTTTAAACTTCAAATATTTAATACTTATGAGAAGACCTTCCATTAGATATCAACAACTTTGACTCTTTAACCTTGACCATTGAGATCGACTAACTTTTGACAACTTTAACCAAAGCCATGACTTTTGAACGGTAAGAACTAGAGCTTACAAACTTCACAAACATGTATGTAATCCTTGTGAGAAGAACTATATATTTCATTGAAAATCAACATCTTTGACCCTTTAACCTTGACTATGGAATTTGACCATTTTTTTTTCAAACTTTAACCTAGCTTGCCATAACTTTTGATCAGTAAGGACCAGTGCTTTCATACTTCCCACATTTAATCTTTGTGACAAGGTCCTCCTTAGAAACTAACAAACATGAACTTTTTATATCGAGGTTTGTCTTACCATTAAAAACATTAAGCTTGGCCATAACCTTTAAATAGATGGTGCTAGGATTTTCTATTTCACAAAAGTATTTCTTGTGAAAATGTCTTACTTTAGGTACTTACATATTTGCAAATTTGAAAATGCAATTGAGAAAGCTTAACCTTCGCTTTGTTGACATACGGGGGCATCAGTGTTTCACAAACACATTTTGTTTTTATGTTTTTAACACGCATTGTAGTTTCTGAAAAATGCTGCAAACCTATCTAAATTCTGCAATTTCATTGTTATAATCATATTTGAATGATCATTTTCTGTATTTTTCTGGTCAGCTGCAAAAAATATATATACGTGATTGATTGTACATTTTTTAATAATCTCTTGAGAATTGTTCACTTATATGGAGACGCTGCCTCTTGCCGGTGAAGAGCTGCAAAAATTGACCTTTACTCTGCATTCAGGGCCATTGAGCAGGTAGGGATTTTTTCCTGCCAGTACCTCTTACGACTTCGGTTTATACGTTCTAATCCGAAAGACAGGTCTCCACATCCCACAGTGGGATTCCACCCTGCGACTTACGGATTTACTCCTTACTTTTCGACTCTAGAGCTGGCCCTATAACCACTGCACCACACGAATGACTTTCATCAGGATCGCGTCACTTTTAAGATACCTCAATACTTCTTACTTTGAATCCAAGTTAGCGGCAAGATATCTAAATATTATTATATTCAATAAAAGAAAAGAATGCATTTTTCCTTGAAAAATATTTTTTGAATTTCCTCTTACTGCATACAAACAGCGTTATGATTTACGAAATGACGTCACATCGACAAGTGCATTGCAATAAGTGACTTGTTTATAATTTGGTATATTTTTTTAAGTTTGTGTACTTCAATAAAAAAGAATAATTTTAAGGAGAGCAAACATGGACATCTTCACTATTTAAAGGCCCAATGAAGTCCTGACTGCAAATACTACGTGCTCTTAAGTCAAATATGGCTTGGATGTGTAATTTTATTGATTATTGGTTGGTCACATTTTAAAATCATTTGATTTTTAAAGTTGATTTATTCTTCGATAATTCTAAACTGATTTTAAAATTGCACTTGAATCAAGGGAAATAGAATTAGATTAATGTTTATAATTTGAAGAATCAAGCTTTATTAGTTTTTCAACAGCCTAATTCTAAACATGTTCATACATAAGAGCCTGTTCTCCCCAAATCTTCTGAATTTTTTTTACAGAGCTGATATGGTATAATGTTATTGATGATATGAGAGTTTCATTTATTTGATAGAAAAAAAAACAGAAAAAAAAACAATTATTTTTTACAACAAATAATGTGATGTACCCTATTTTGCATTATTTTGGGGTAAACCAGATATTAAATGTACGACAATTTAATTCATGGGCAATATCTATACCAATTGGTTTAATATTCTCCCACTATTCACCATTAGTTCTATCGATCTCTACATTAGATCTATTTCTTAATTCATATTTTTTTAAATATGTAACCTCCGCAAATATCTCTACTGTAAAATACAGGTTAATATTTAATGAAAAGAAATATATGATAGAAATATATGATACATCCAGTTTACACACATTTTTAACAACAACATTACTTGGACGGAGACCTGGAGACCAAGCTCGATCACTTAAGTTATGGCTTCAAAGGTTAGTGTGAAATCGAAAGTAGACAGAATTAGACCATAAAACTCTCTCTAAATACAACATATTGGAAAATACGCATTAATTGATTTAAATACATTACAATTACGAAGTTACCTTTCTGGGGCCTCAAGTTCTTTCAAAAGTTCACGAAAGACCCAGTGTAGCCTATACACTTCCAAAAAATTAACACTTCTGAAAGTTATATAATTAATGAAGAACAGTATTTCAGAAAAAAATTAGGTTACAACTGCTAGATTGTACTTACTTACTATATTGTGCTCTGGTCAAAATTCGTTTTACATGATGCATTTACATGTCTGTGCGTACTTTGACACTGAACTTTGATTAATATCGAAGCAGTCAATGGACTTGTACGTACTTGCCCCTACGTCCCACAGTTGGATTCCTTACTTAAATCACAGCTAATGCTCAAATCACTGTGTTACATGTACATAACAAAGATAACGAACAGTAGTCAATTTAAAGAACATATATGGATAAGACAATTTCTGAGCAAGATATTTTAAATACAGAGTCTGGGAATGTCAGATATATACAATCATCTGTCTATGAGGATAAAACACATTGAGAAAACAAACAGTGCTAATTGTTTTGAAAATGCATAAAAAAATACAAAAAAGGAGAAGAATCACTTTAGAGGTGGGATCAGGTGCCATAGAAGAGTGAGCATTTCATACTGGTCGGACACATCAGAGATTTCCTTGTCGAAATCAGAAGTTTAACAAAAGAATCCCCTGTAAATCACCTAAGAATAATGGACACACAATTATACTAATCGAAATTTCTAAATCCCCGTGTAAGTTTTCGGTTTACATGGTTTTCATATTAAATAATTCAGACAATTTAAATTGAAAACTATACAGGTTAAAAAAAGCAAAATATTTTTTTTTTTCACTTAAACTTATTATATTGCAAAACATAAACACAAAATGCAAAAGAGTGAAGGCGCCCTACAATTAACTAAAACTGTCTAAACGGGACAAAATACCCCTGCTGGGTTTTTTGGAAGTAAGTTTTTTCATAATAAAGATATGTATCAAACACAAATTATGACATTTTTCTTCTAGTGACCTTGAACTTCCTCAAATGACACACCCTTGAGTCATGGGCAATCTTTGAGTGGAATCAGAACCTACCAAGTTTATCATAAGAAAGATATGGACCGGACACGAATTATCAAATTGTTCTTCCAGTGACCTTGACCTTTCCCAAATGACCCTGGGTCAAATTCATAACACACCCCTCGGTCATGGACAATCTTTGTGTGAAATGAGAACCTTCCAACATTATCCAGAAAAAAATATGGACTGTACACAAATAATAAAATTTTCTACCAGTGACCTTAAATTTCTCAAAATGTCCTTGGGTCAAGGTCATGACATACCCTTGCGTCATAGGCAATCTCTGTGTGAAATTAGAACCTACCAAATTTATCCATAAAAGATATGTATCAAACATGAATTATTAAATTTTTCTTACAGTGACCTTGAACTTCCCCGTATGACCTTGGGTCAAGGTCATGACACACTCTTAGGTCATGGACAATCTTCGATGAAATGACAATTTTTCAAGTTTATTTATAAGAAAGATAAGGACCGGACACGATTTATGAATTTTTTTCTTCCAGCGACCTTGAACTTTCCCAATTGACATCGGGTCAAGGTCATGACACACCCTTAAGTCATGAGCAATCTTAGTGTGGAGAAGTAAATTCTAATGTTCCTCTGTAAGTAAGATATGGACCTGACACGATTGCACAGACAAACGGACAGACAGCTAGACGGACAGACAGACAAAGTGATTCCTATATAACCCCCCCCCCCGAACTTTGTTTGCGGGTGGGGGGGTTATAAAAATTTGCAACATAAAATTTTGTTTTTATCATACGTGCAAACGAATTTGATCAAGTCAATTGCTTCTCAAAAAGTTCATAAAAAGAAAAAAAAAATTATTGAAGGTTATTCCATGTATTGAATAGGTCGTCCTCTATATTTCTGCCAGATTCTGCTGCTGAAAACCCGATCAACCTCTGGTCCATCTTGTCCCTTCATGTTCTATAGGGTTGAGATGTGGATGCCATTGAATCTTACCGAAAATGATTGAACCCAATATTAATCCTACAGTATATAAGGTCTTCTTAAAGTCAACTCCCACTCTTCCAGTTTGTTTCTAATAATTTGGATAATTAAGGAGACTTGAATTAATATTTAATGAGTGCAGAGCAATTGCTCACAAAAGCTAGTAATTCTTATATATAATAGCCTTGTTGATGTGTCGTTGCATTGCGTGTATACGCCTTGACCATGGGCACTTCCGATCCCAGTTTGTGTGAATTTCCGGTTAAACATTAGGATTTTTAATGATTATAAGGACTACAAGTAAGCTTTGTGCATCATCCTGACAGTATCTTTAACGGTTTTACATAAAATAAACAAGTACAAACGAAGGAAATACAGCTTTACTTTGCTACCACCAGCTTGGACAACTGCATTTTCACTTGCAAATTATCATTCGTACATAAACGACATTTTAAACAAGCTTTTTTCTGTTTTGCCTAAACAACTAAAGATGGAGAACACATGGCAATTTAAATATACACGCGAAAACATATGTAATTCGCACTTCATGCCTTTTAACAAAAAGGGTCTTTGATGAGTAATTACACATTCAATTTCAACATAACGTAACAGGCAATCACCAAAAAATTAAGTCAAAATTGTGAAGAACAAGTTAATTAATACTGAGGTTTTTAAATACATGTTATTAAAAAAATAAAAGTGGGGACTTAGATATTTTAACAAGTATAGTATGAAAAAAGCCAGTCATCATTTCACCCAATGAAAAGTTGTATTTGCTGACAAGTTCCTTGTATCAACCATATAATTTACGAAATGGTGACATTTATCGAGACTGTTGATATTCTTGTTCCATTAACTTGTAAGTCAAAAATAAAATTGTTTTAGAAATAGTTCATACGCAGAGCATGCTTTTGTTTATCGGATCTGAAAAAATCCGTTGTCAATTCAGTGTATAAATACTGTGGTTTCATCAATTTTCGTTGGCATCTATTTTAAAGGATTTTTTAAAACAGACATTTTCGAGGATACGTAATTTCGTGGACAAAAGCATTACCTATACCAATGTATGTCATATTTTGTAAATCAATGAATTTGTGTATCTGCTCAACAACGAAATCCACGAATATTAGTGCTCCATGAATATTGATGAAACCACAGTAATATGTTACAAATACATGCATATGTAGTATGAAAAACGTCAGTCAGCATTTGATGCAATGATAATGCTAGTTGATAATGCTTGTCCCTAGTCCTGCTGCGTCCTGCTGCGTCCTGCAAAAATATCATGAGCTCAACACAGAAATTAGTGTGTCATAAATATGATGACGTCACATCACAACTACGCTACCAATAAAAAGATTACGGAAATGGCCTTAAAAAGAACCTGATTGACTTTAATTTCAATTTTAGATAACTCGATTCATGTTCATGCAAGTGGATCTTGAGTTTTCAAAAGACCAATATTTCTTTTACTAAAAAACATACCAGCAACAAAGATCTTTGTTTAATAATACAAACAAACTTTTGTCCAGAAATTTGAAAATAAGACTTGAGTCATGTTTTAAGGAGTTACATGAATACTTTTTACCGCTTAGATTTTTTTTTCACTAAAGTTTTCACAAAAATGAGATTTGAAGTGGATAATTAAGGATGGTTTCAGAGAGATAGAAATTTTAACACCACGAAATGTTGATAAATTCTATATATTCTAGAAATTTATCATTTTGTATCATTTTTACCTGCTACTGGTCATGATCGGGAAATAATGGACAAATCGGTCGTCAATTCAGTGTATTAATTATTATAATGAACTCACAATCAATAAGTATAAAAAACGCCAGTCAGCATTTGAATCAATGATAAATTTTAATTTGAAACAAGACTGCTGATGTTTTTGCTTCATCAACTTGTTTGTCAATAATTTACCTCCTTTTAGAAATTGTCCATACATTGATCATGTGCTTGCGTATCGAATCAACTGAGATATATGAAATCCATATTCAGGTGTTGAAGTTATACAAGTACCGCTGCATAAGCAAGGGAAATTGACGAAATGTTACACTCTTAGTTAAAAAACTTAATATTACTTACTAAGGACAAATGACTCGATTATTTTAATGTTTAAAAAACATCCTAAGTTCATCCAAAAAAAACATTTCATTCCCGTGACTGATTATCATGACTGATTAAGTATTGTCCGATTCAAAAATTTAGGAAATGAGGGAAAGGATATATTTTATGCATTATGGAAAATACATTTCAAAAATTAAAAAAGCATTAGTTTTAAAGTTTTCTGGTAAAAAGAATTTTTGCATTTACTTTATTTTCATCCTGAGTCTGGAAAGGACAATCAAACATTATTGAAAAATTGACTTGAAATTTTAATGGTTTTTATTCTTAGATTTTAAAAAGAAATATAATGCACAGATGATTTACCAAAAACGATTCAATGTGCACAGGAACTGACAGGAATCTCTTTTTCTTTTTGAGGGACCGTGTTAATTGGGGATGTGAGAGTGTATGTTAATGACACTTATATGGACCCCCAGAGTTTTTTTGTATACAGTTTGAAGACTATTTGAAGATCGATATATTTTATTCTTTCACAATATTCAAATGTCTTTCTCTTTTTAAAACAAAATTTCGGCAGGGTTTAAAAAACTTGCATGGCAAACCGTGAAAGAAAAATAATTTATACAAAGATTTCAAAATTGTTTTTGTTTTTGATACTTAGTAACCATCGTACCCAACCTTTTATCTTCAACTTTTATATCGCTGATATATCCCAGTGAGGTTGAAATAAACAATATCATGATTTCTAAAACATCTGTTTTATATTACGATTTAACTTGAGAAGGGCATAAATGGTAATTTAACAACCAAACTTGATGCAAAACAAGATGATTTTAACTTTTCAATTGTCAACTTCCCTTACGTATGCACCTAAATACCTTCATTACCTGCATACGGGGTTTAAATCACTCACTTAATTTTATAAAAAAAGAGCATGTTTAATGCATGATTTTTTTTTTCAAATCTTGATAAACTATTAGCAAAACATACTGATGAAACTAGGATATCAGTAGTCTTGTTTAAGGATTTCTCTTCCTATTAGAACCAAGTTCTCTAGCCTTAACTGTCCATCAAGTGATTATTATTCTGATATTAAATTTAAGAATTTTATAGAAATAAAGGATTGCCCGCGAAAAAATGGCGAAAAAACCCTAAACAATAATTACTGGTAAGCAGTAGCTATTCAAAAATATTGCGTAGAAGGCTATGGAGGAAGTTTATTTAAAATAATAAATCCAAATAATATGGATGTCAATAAATACTTTGGTAGAAAGTTGCATTGTAACTAAAGAAATATAATGGTAATTGAAAACAATTGTTTTACTTTGTAGGTTTTTTATAAGTAAAAAAAAGGAGGTGACATCTTGTACCGAAATAAAATAAATTAAAACATTATTATCAAAACTCATTCTAGTACTAATACATTGGATTTATATTTAAATATTCCAAGTATTCAACATCTACATTTCTGTTATGTATTCAATTTCATTGATTATGTTGCTATTAGAAAAATATTTACATTTGCAAATGTTTTCCTTTATATAACACTACTGAAAGGAATAAGTATCTATAACTGTATAAATACAGGTATGTGGTCAAGAGGTCACAAACGTGCGTTTGAATAATCGTTTGACGTAATTTCTCAGTGACGTCATAAAGGGTCGACGCGCGTTCAGTGAATCACATACATGCCGTTGGGTTTGAAAAATAATGCATTTCACACATTAAAAGTCACAATTAGGGGAATATAAGTATGACTTAGTCACAAATGTAAATATAAGTAATAAGGTATTATTTTAAAACATCTATCGGGCTATAAATACGGGTCGGTACGAGATTAAATTTTTCATAAAGCCCTTCCGTATTTATATCCCGATAGATGTTTAAAAATGATACCTTATTTTTTAATAAAATTCCTCAAAGTAATAACTTCGTAAATGAAACATATGTTGACCTTGAATAAAGTATTCAAGGGCAAAGAGCAAGAAATTAAATATCAATGAGCGCAATGTAGTTGACATTGCAGCTGACGACATGCCTCTACAACTTCCTGTTTTAAAGTTAACAGGATAAATAATCAGTCTGAAGACGTTAATTGGCAATTACTCATACCAGGGATCATCTTCTTTCGCACAGAGTAGATTGAGGTTGTGTCTCTCTTGCTGTTTTAACACATTAAAACTCCAGTCTCCACCACACAGGGAAAACCTTCTTTGCCCCGCTTCTATTTTGAAACGTGATGGGACTTTTGAGTTTATATACTGTTCTATCTCTCGACATAATAAGATTTATTTCCTTTTTGAAATAAATCCAATTATTATAGCGATGGTTAATACTACGTCTCCGATCCGCGCCATGGATTTGTGCGCGTAATGCCCTGCCATAGATGACGTTATTGTTGTTAAATTTTGACGTCACAATATTTGTTACAGTTGGATTGAGAGGTAGGTATTGTTTGTCTCTTAGATTAAAAATTTGATTTAACTGCTAATTTTCGCCATTTAATCCGCTGGTTTATTACTCATTTATTAAGCACAGGGTTAAATATTAACAATTTGTGTTGTTATTGTAATATTTTAGAATTTAAACATATTTTAGTCCTTCTGACAAGTTCAGTACCGACATTGTTTTTTAATAACTGCTTTTAGATCATATTCAATTTGCTTTATACATCAGAGTTAAAATATATTTATATCGTATTTTGAGAGATGCAACCACGACAAAAGTCACACTCAACTGACGAAGGAGGGAGGCCAACGGCAACGAACGGTAAAAGGAAATTTGCAGGGAAGGCCAGACTTCCGGGCGTAAAGAAAAGACGTCAGAAAGTAAATAACTCAGACCCAACTCCAAACTCGGATCCCGATACAATCAAGGAGGCAATGCCAGATCTTGAGGAAGTTGTTTCTTTAGTAGCGGAAAAGATGCTACCTGAAATTAACAAGAGGATAGAGACGATCATATCTCAACGGCTCGACACACCATCGTCATCGACTGAAGGTAGCAAAGTCTCTAGTACACCTATTACATCAACTGACAATGTACAAAATTCCGATTCAGATCAAGTCATTTGTTTTGACACAATTTCCCCTACATGTTCAATGCCTCAGAGCATAACCAGTGTAAATGATGATCTAGGTATGCATGTTACACAGTCAGTTAAACAAAAAATCATGAAAGGGGAGTTTGTAGAATTGCATACACTTTTGAATAAGCAAACAGATATTGATGCACAGGAGAGTAGAGTTCTATTTACAAATGGTCAACTCACATTAAAACCTGCAAATACAATCAAAATTACAACAATTGACACTTGGCTGGATGAATTTTTTATTTATATGAGTATATATTTGTCAGCACATATTGATCAAACTCACAGCCTTATCAAATACATGGCTAATGTCAAACTCGGTGCCAGTCGAGTTTCTGGTGGATTAGGTTGGAGAGAATACGACCGACAATTTCGACTGAAAAGAGCCAAAGATATCAGTATTTCCTGGGACAAAATCGACCCCGAGCTTTGGCTTATTTAAATAACCCCAAATACTAACTCAGTATATAAAAATTCTCAGGTCAGCTCAAAATTTTGTTATGAATACAACAACAAAGGCTCTTGTCGCATGCAAAATTTTCAATATCAACACCAGTGTTTAAAGTGTCAAAACAAACATCCTGCAATTCATTGTCCTGATAAACAAGCTGTACAGAGGACATCGTCCTATAGGGCTTTTCATGCCCCCTTCTCAACATTTCGTCAACCAAGCAGCAAATTTTCAACAGGCCCCTTTCGTAAGAACAGGTTTAACACCAATAAACTTGAATAATATGTGTCCTTATCTGTCAATTTTTCCAAATCAAACTGTAGCTAAGGAATTAAAGAACGGGTTTGAATTAGGTTTTTATCTACATTATGAAGGTCCAAGAGTGTCAACAACCTGTAAAAATTTAGTTTCTGTGAACGATCACCCAAAAGAGGTAAAAGAAAAAATTGACAAAGAAATTTCTTTGGGTCGAATAGCAGGTCCTTTCAATCATGAACCTTTGTCCAATTTAAGGCTATCACCTATTGGAGTAGTGTCAAAAAAGGATGGGGGTTGGCGTCTCATTCATCACCTTTCATATCCTTCTAATTTCAGTGTTAATGATTTCATAGACCCTGAAGCTTGTTCTGTTCAATACACTTCTTTTGACGAGGTTTTAGACATGGTAGGATCACTGGGAAAGAGGGCTTATCTGGGAAAAATGGATGTGAAAGCAGCTTTTAGATAACTTCCGGTTCACCCTTCTGACCATCAATTACTTCGTTTCAAGTTTAATGATCAATATTATTACGATATGTGTCTACCAATGGGTTGTTCAATTAGTTGTGCTTTATGGGGAAAGTTTGCACATTTTATTCAGTGGGTAGTAGAAGAAAAAACTGGAGTTCACACTCTGAACCATTACCTAGATGACTTCATATTTGCTGGGTACACGTTAGAAACATGTAACCTGTTAATGTTATCATTCAAAAATACCTGCTCTGCTTTTGGCATCCCTCTTGCAGAAGAGAAAACAGAGGGCCCAAAATCGGTACTTACATTCCTGGGTATAGAAATCGATACAGATAAGATGGTTATTCGAATTCCTGAAGAAAAGATTATCGACCTGGAGAAATTACTGCTTGATATGTTACAAAAAACAAAAGTTACGCTTAGAGAATTACAATCTTTGGTAGGTTCTCTGAATTGTTGTGCTAAAGCTATTCCATCTGCTAGGGCCTTTAATAGAAAATTTTGTGATGCTATGTGTGGAATAAAATACCCAAGTCATTTTATTAGAGTAACAAAGGGAATGACATCTGACCTTCTTGTGTGGTTAGATTTCATACGCAGGTTTAATGGCAGTTTAAATTTCATGGCTGTTAATTGGTTGTCTAATGATCAACTTCATCTCTACAATGATAGTACAGGCAATCAACATTTAGGTTGCGGCGTTTACCTTCATGGGCAATGGGCATATTTTGGTTGGCCAGATAGCTGGAAGAATCCAGACATTATGTTAGACATAACATTTTTAGAGTTAGTGCCAATTGTCCTTGCAATTTTCTTATTTAATAATGAATTTCTAGACAAAAAAATAATGCTGCATACTGATAACAAAGCTTTAGTTTCCATTTTAAACAAAAAATCATCAAAATCTCCTCGAGTTATGGAATTGGTTCGGCCATTGGTTTTACATTCCATGGTAAACAATTTTTACTTTAAAGCTTGTCATATAGATGGTTATGATAATGCTATAGCGGATTCTATTTCTCGCAAACAGTTGACCAGGTTTCGAGTTCTTGCCCCCACCTCCAATCAAGATCCGACACCTATTCCAGAAGATTTTGTAAAACTGATCTTGGAACTGAAATTAAACGCTTGACACTTAATTCGGTATCAGTAAATACAAAGCAAACATATTCCACAAGTCTAAAAAGCTTTGAGCAATTCAGAATTTTGTATGAACTTTGTACTGTTTGGCCCCCACCTGTTCCACACATTTGTATGTTTATTGCTCATTTATCCCTGCAAGGTTTAGCTCATTCTACTATTTCATCCTATATATCAGGAATAAGTTTCAAATGCAAAATATCGGGTTTTTGTGACAATACAAAAAACTTTCAAATTAGAAAATGATTGGAAGGAATCAAAAGGTCAAACCATTCCAAAGATTGTAGACTTCCTATTACAAAACACATTCTTGAGAAACTTATAACAGCAACAAATTTAGTTTGTTCATCGAATTTCGAGTCCATTCTTTTTTCAACGGCATTTTCGGTAGCCTATCATTCTTTTCTTAGAATCGGTGAATTTACCTTTAGTAGTTCAAATCAAGCAAATCAAATTATTTCTATTGAACATGTAAAATTTAGAAAAAATGAAACATCTGGGGAAAATTTCATAGAGCTTAGAGTTCCTTTCTCAAAAACTGACCAACTTGGGAAAGGAACATCTGTTTGTTTGAATCAATCAAAGAATTCTATCTGTCCATTTGACTGGTTGAAAAGGTACATCACCATGAGGCCGAAATTTGACGGTCAATTATTTAAACATATGGATGGTAGTCCTCTAACAAGGTTTCAATTCTGTTCAGTATTAAATAAGTGTCTTGAAATAACCGGTCTTCCAAATTCCAAGTACAAATCTCACTCATTCCGTATTGGTGCTGCGTCAGATAGTTTTTCTTCCGGTCAGTCAGAAACAGAAATTAAAAAGCAAGGTAGATGGAGTTCAGATGCCTTCAAACGGTATATTAGGATTTAGTATGTTGTTGATTGATTTTTCATATTTTTATATAGGAGATGAAAAGGTTATTTGGATTGTTGGTTCTTCAATTATTAAATGGGCATTCTACTATGCAAGAAAATCCCTTGATGGTGTGGATTTAGGTTTAAAACGAAGAAAATACAGAATTTTTTGGCAGGGAAAGGGAGGTATGAAATGGTTTGACCTTATTCCAAAAATAAAACTTTTGTTACGTTATGAATCACCTCCAAAAATTCTAAGTATTCATTGTGGAGGGAATGACATAGGTAAAATTCCATTGCTGCAACTACGGTCCAATATGTGTTCATCTCTCAAAAAACTTGAGGAGCTACTACCCAACACAACAATTGGTTGGTCAAATATTTTGCCAAGAATTTCATGGCGTTTTAGTTCAAACTCAAAATCTCAAAATCTTGCTACTGTTAGACTCAATAATTTTATGAATCACTTAGTTACTGTCAATGGTGGGTTCTTTATCAAATACCCAGAGATTACTTGGGATTCAAAGGAAATGTTTAGTAGTGATGGAGTTCACCTGTCGTACATCGGTAATTGTTTCTTGCTATATAACTTACAAAGGGCTTTGCAAGAATATGTTTTTCTATAAAAGGTTACATACGGAGTTTAGGCTTCAAGATGTGGTCACACCTACATATATTTTGCGTCTCTCATTCCACCTAACTTCGTTGGCGATGGTTGTCATTTTCAACGGACAACCATTTGGCGGTTTTTCGAGACGCTTTCCATGATACAATTATTTTTTTCACAGCTTCTGCTGAGTATCTGCTAACCCAGTACCAGCTTGAATGTTGTCAGTATTCAAATCTTCAAGACTTTATAAAGGATAAGGATACAATGTTTATAAGGATACAATGTTAAAAAGGATAAGGATATAAAGTTTATTAGGATAAGGATATAAGGTTTATAAGGATAAGGTTTATAAGGATAAGGATATAAGGTTTATAAGGCGTTATGTTATAACGATTATTAAAATATATATTGTATTATGTAGGTCGTGGCCACAATCGCCAAATCAAAATAAATGATATGTCTTCATCGTCTTTAATAATAAGATTTATTTCCTTTTTGAAATAAATCCAATTATTATAGCGATGGTTAATACTACGTCTCAGATCCGCGCCATGGATTTGTGCGCGTAATGCCCTGCCATAGATGACGTTATTGTTGTTAAATTTTGACGTCACAATATTTGTTACAGTTGGATTGAGAGGTGGGTGTTGTTTGTCTCTTAGCTTAAAAATCCCACCCCCCCCCCATTCCCCTTATTTATAACATCAAGTATATCTATATAATATGATTTAAAACATTGCTGTGATGTCATTCCTTTGTTCTTGCAGTCTAAAAATTTACCTGTGGCAGTCCGATATTAGTGAGCAGTCTGATATTAATCGTAATATCAGACTGTTTCAGTACTGATATCCTTCAAAATTGGACTGCTACTGAACAAAAGAAATAAAAAGTGTGATAATTTAACAAACAACAGTTTAAATTTCTCACATTATGATTTAGAAACACTGCACTTACAGAATTGCAAAAAAAAAAAAAATTAAACTTTAATTTACATCAAATATACTGTAATATAGGAAGAAGAACATGCGGCAGACCAGATAATGCAAAGTAAAAACAAGCATAAAAAACCCATAAAAACTGGTAAACTTCTAATAAACTAAAATTGGAAAAGTGTTTCAACCCCTTTCTCTTGTTTTTGAAAAAGAGTGGGCACACTGGGGGTCACCAGAGAAGAAAATAAACTTTCAAAGCCCAAAAAATAAATTCATAACAAAACACAAATGTCATTTTTCTTAATAGAAGGAAAATGCATATAGATGCAAAATCAAGTTAACTAGGCTTAGTATATGATAATTAATACTCAATTTGAAAGATTCACAACAAATTTTGAAAGTTTCCCTCAAAACTCCTGGATTATTGATTATATTTGTTTTTTTCAGTATTATGAAACATCAAAAACATAGATATATGTAGACGCTTATCATAAAAAATGAAATGGACTAGTGTACCTTTAGCATCTGCATAATTTTCTGTAAATATTCATATCGATATATCGATATTCATATCGTCAATTTCCCTTCATTCCAAATTCATCATTCACTAGATTGTATTATAATTCGTTGCGTTGATTTAATTTCCGTGTATGTTTTAATGAAGAACAATTTTGTCCCCACTCTCCTTTTCAAATTCATTCAAATACTTTCTTCAGTGTAGTCAATTCCCTAAATACTGAGTACTTTTCATTTAAGCCTGCTGCTTCAGTGGTCATTAACACCATTATCTTTTGTTCTAATATCGGACTGTCTCAGGTAACTCAAAAGCAATGTTTTAAGTACGATATATGCCTCATACAATTCTGTATTAAAAAATATCAGACAGTTTTCGGTCCTAACGGGCCTCAAACTGTCTGATATTTTTTAATACAGAACTGTATTCGGCATATATCCAATACTTATATGCATTTGTCAAGTTAATCTATTTTGCCAATGCATTTTTCTGCCGTAGTTTTCTGAATATTTTCAGGCAACCTTGAATTGTGTCATGTGAAATGTGAGAGACATTGGTTTGGACAGTTACACTTGTGATAGAAATTCCATTCGTCACGACCTGCATATAAAGAGATGTGAAGGAGAGTCACTGCGGTTTTTTGAGACGCTTTCCATGATACAATTATTTTTTTCACAACTTCTGCTGAGTATCTGCTAACCCAGTACCAGCTTGAATGTTGTCAGTATTCAAATCTTCATGACTTTATAAGGATAAGGATACAATGTTTATAAGGATAAGGATATAAAATTTATAAGGATAAGGATATAAGGTTTATAGGGATAAGGATATAAGGTTTATAAGGATAAGGTTTATAAGGATAAGGATATAAGGTTTATAAGGAGTTATGTTATAACGATTATTAAAATATATATTGTATTATGTAGGTCGTGGCCACAATCGCCAAATCAAAATAAATGATTTTAAGAAGTATTATTTGTCTTCATCGTCTTTAATAATTACATGAAAGTGTATGATTAATGTTCATAATTCTCATTTAAAACAAATTTAATACAATCTTGGACGATCACTGAGTACACTGGCCTTGGATATAGATTTAATACTTGATATATAACAAAGATAGGTATTGAGCTGACAGTAATTGCTAAAAAATATTCTCCCTCCTAGACAGGAAATATCAAATGTATGAGTAAGAATGAACCAGAAACAAACTTATGCTGGTTCGAATTACCAACAATTACAATAGAGACTCTCTGTTTGGCACGTTCCATAGCCTGAAAAAAAAATGAACAAGTTCCTTTAGCGCCTCCAAGTTGCTTAGCGACTATCTATAACATTAGTTTGTATTCAAACCGATTTTTCACATTTGAGACTATTACAATCCAATTTCAATTTGCACACAAATAAATAAATTTGAGATTCAAAGAACTGATATAAATTCTACTTGAAGATTTTTTTAAATGTAGAAGTTTTCGTATCATAAAGGGAAAAAAGTATTCCTGAGGACAGCAACGCCTTCAAGGTATTTTTTTTACAACAATGGTCTTAACTGTTGCAAAATTCCAAGTTATATTTTCCATAAAAAACACTTTTTAAACCTTTATGTGTAAATAATATCTTCTTGCTAAAAAATAAAATATATCAACCTTAGCTATGAAATTTCGACGCAGTTTTATTATTTCCTTATCATAACAATTTTCATTACATAATTAATCAGAGCTTTGTCTTCAATTATAATTAGCCAAGTGGGGATCCGGGTTAGAATAGGTCCTCAGTACCCCCTTGCGTATCGTAAAAGGCTAATAAATGGGGGGGGGGGGGTCCTTCGGATGCTCAAAGGCCGTAAGTGCCAGCATAGGCCAAAATTTGCAGCCCTTCACTGGCAGTTGTGACGTCTCTATATCAGTGAAATATTCTGAAAAGGGACATTAAACAGTTTACAATCAATTATTATTATTATAATAATATTAATAATAATAATATTAATAATAATAATAATAATAATAATAATAATAATAATAATAATAATAATAATAATAAAAATAATAATAATAATTTTTATTATTATTATTATTATTATTATTATTATTATTATTATTATTATTATTATTATCATTATTATCATTATTATTATTCCATTATTATTATTATTCCATTATTATTATTATTATTATTATTATTCCATTATTATTATTATTATTCCATTATGATATTTATTTCTTCGGGCTATGCACAGTGTTTACAACAGCGCCGCGCTACTTTTCATCTTGAAAATAATTCATCATTGTACATAATTATATTTACATAAAGATGTGATAAAAACACTAACAAACACCTGAAAGAGTGAATTAATAATTGTTTTAAAAAGAAGGCAGGCTTTATTCATAAAAGGATTGGTCCGCGTATTTCTTGATTTTTACTATGAGACATTATTTTACGCTGATTGTTATATTTTGTATATAAACATGTATAAAACATTTCCTTGCATAATAAACATGCGTGATTTCCCTTAAAAGCAGATGTACTACACAAAATAAGCGTCATATAAATCTTTGGAACACTTCTAGTTTACAGGTCCCTATAAATATGGCGCTTAAATAGGTGCCGCCGAAAGCGGTGTAAAATATATAGACAATCGCGTGAGCGTTCGACAAAATCGAAAAAGAAGCCACAAATTGCATATTTGATCCCAAATTCGTGTTCTTGTGAAAAATTTGGCTGAAAAAACTGGTTTTTAAACACAGTCTTTTAAATGAGAATTAAAGATTTCGTAAAATAACGTACTTGTTTAGGAAGTAAATCTCCATCTTGTGTTGTTTAGGCTTGTAATCACATGATCAATTTTTGACGTAATCTCATAAATATTCATGAGATGCGTCAATTGTGTTTTGATGTAATGAAGAAATGCCTGATAGGACTCAAAGTGCAATGCAATTAAAATTGCGTGATTTTTGTAAGAAATACAGGGATTTAACAAATGTTAGCTAATTACTAGTCGTCAATGGATTGAATTGTCCATCATTATCGATTTGAAAGGAATTCTGAATATTTGGACATGATTAGGAGGTCAGGATATCGAGCTGCAGTTAACGGTGGTAAGTCGCTTCTACAATAACTTGCCTAAACTCAGCGCTGAAAATCGCAATGTTTCGACAGTAGAGTTGATTTGGCCGAACTTTCATTTCTTGAACTTTCATTTCTTAAACTTTCCTTTGTAAAGCAAAAATTTCATGAACTAAACCAATTTGTAAGATATTGGCACGATTCGACAGGCTGATTCATGCAAGTGTTTGGTCACAAAAGGCACTCATATTGACTTTTGTATAAAGCAAAAATTACATAAATAAGCCCAAAGTCAGAAAGATTACAGAGTGGATTTATAAAACAACTTCAATTTTAAAAACTATTGGGCCTATATCCTAACCCTTACCACTCGAGTGGATGCGTTTTGTCGAAGCAAGTGGGAAATTGCGGTTGCTTTACACTCTGCATAGCAACAGCAAGGGAAATAACTGCTCATGCGCAATCGCGTGATTCTGGGGACCGGCATACTAGAAACTTCTTAAATCTTGCTATAAAGTGTGAGTTGTCTTCGATGCAGAAGTTTAACAATTGATGACAAATGACTATGATAAATAATTTTTTTACAGGCTTTACAATGGCAACAAACAACGGTTCTCCACAGACACCCACCCCTTGTAACAACTGTACGGAAAATCCAGCTGCAGCAAATTTTCAGTGCACAGTATGCATTTGTTATCTTTGTGAAGCATGTAAGGCAGATCACATGACAAGAAATCTTACTAAACATCATGACATAATAAACATGTCCACCTATACTAGTAACACAACGGAACACCTTTATTGTCCTGTGCACAGAACAAGAAGGCTGGAATTTAACTGCCGAGAATGTCAAAAGCCTATTTGCTCTGAGTGTTTTGTAGCAGATCACAACGAACATAAATTGGAAAAACTGGAAAACGTGTATCCAAGTCTAGTATCTAAAATGAAGCAAGTAAAGAAAGAAATCCAGACAGTGCTCATACCCAAGTATCAAGAATTGATATCAAAGGAAAATGCAAAAATGGAAGAGCTTTCGAAGAAGACTGACAAAGTTCAGGAAAACATAGAAGATCACACAAAAAAACTACTTGGAAAAGCAATAAATATCAAGGAAACAATGATACACTCTTTACGAAAAGATGAACAGCTGATACGGGAGTCCTTTGCTGATAACAAACGTGAACTTGAAAGGCGTGTAAAAGTGCTCGAAACATTAAATGATAGCATATCTGAAAGTTTAAAGATTAAAAAAGGGATTGTATTTTTTCGATTACCAGACACCGAAAAGCTACAACATTTGAGAAAGTTTCCGAGTTCCAAACATTATTATCTCCAACCTTTTCACGCTGGTACTTTAAATGAAAGTACATTGGAATGTCAATTCGGTAATCCACCTAAATTTGATCTAGAGGAGACAAAAGGTGATTCAGAGCAAGAATGCAAAGAAGATGCCAGAGGGTCGGGAACATCCAAATAGGCCGAACAAGAAGAACATATCCCGTGCAAAGAAGGAGGTATTAAAAGACCAGAAACATCCTACTCAAAATCAAAGAAACGGGAGTTTCCAGGTCTTTATTTACATGTACCGGAACGAGCAAGCAAATCGAAGATATTACTTATCGTAAACCATGCATAACTACTTTTATTATATACCCATCAATTTCCTTGTTTTTGTTACTGTTAATTTTACAGAGTTTGATCCGATTTTCCGGATAACCACACTGTGGTTTTCTGAATCCATATCACCACTTTCTGAAACTGATGACGTAGTATGCATAAACATGACGTTATTTTTCTTGTACGTTGAAAATTCCATTATTATTATGCTTTGTTTTATGTATGAATATTATACAATCGATCTCTAAAGTCTTATTCTGTTATATTTAGTTAGTTATAAGGGGGTATAAAATGAATTTATCATTATAACAGTAACTTCATCCGAAGAGCCGTATCACGTCTCGTTGACAGGCGCGGATCATCAAATCAAACTCGACGCTTCGCGTCTCGTTAGATTTGATGATCCATGCCTGTCAACTCAACGTGATACGCCCCTTCGGATCAAGTTACTGTTATAATAATATATATTGATCATCCTAAAAAGATGAACTTTACTTTTAGAATATTTCAAAATTTCAATTATTTTACCATTGATAACAGAGATGTACAAGTAAATCTTGGAAATGAAACGTGGAATGCAAGAAGAAATATATTTATCATAATACAAAAAAAATTCGTGATGCTTAAAGTATTCAATTCCTTCAAACATCCATTGTAAAAAAAATTAAAAATGTATTTTATTGAAAAACCTTATTTTCTACTTTTGTTCCCCCACTCCCTTCTAATTACTTTGCGTTTTTACTTTGTTTTTGTTTTTATTGTATATTCTTAGATTGTTTAGTGCGTGTATTAGTATATGTACAATGTATATTTCATTCATTTTTTGTCGATAAGCATTCTCAGTTGATTAAACTTGTTTCCGATCCCATTAATTCTGTTTCAACATTAGTAACAAAGATGCACAACTCTGCCATAAACATATTTGTTTGAAAAAAATATGCAATGGTCCTGTTTTTTCCCCAAAGATTAATCCTTTATTGGTCATGTATCTCTATAAAAAGTAAAATCGATAATAAATTTAATTTATATTTGTTTTTAATTTGTACAACTTCATTAATTTTGTGCGAGCAGACTACGCCAATTAAAGAGTTGAATGATAAATGAAACATTGGGGAGTAACGAACTACATTCAAGATCAAAAACCCATAAAACAATACAAAAAAGTAGCAGAGCAAACAATGTTCTCCAAAACATCTGAGATGGGATAAGGTAGCTTGAAGGAGTGAACATCGCCTGCTGACTGGTCGCACCCGTCATGTGCTCCCTGTCATGATTGGGGATAAGTGGAAAAATCCGTCAATTCAGTTTATAAATAATGGATTAACAAATGATTTCAAAAACGTCAGTCATCATTTGACTTATTAGAAAGTTAGAAAGTTAGAAAGTTGATTCGATACGCAAGAGCATGCTCTACGTATGAACAATTTCTTAAACGAGGTAAATTATTGGCAGGCAAGTTGATGGGACGTGGGCGTCGACAGTCTCGTTTAAAATCATCATTTCGTGGATTCTGTGGTCGATACAATGACCTTGTCAGCAAATACAATTTATCATTGAATGAAATGGTGACTGACGTGTTTCATACCCATTGTTAGTCCATTATTTATACACTGAATTGACCACGGATTTTTTTCCGTTATTTCCTGATTATGACAATGAACACACGGCGGGTGTGACCGGTCGGCAGGGGATGCTCACTCCTCCATGGCACTTGATCCCACCTCTGATGGATGTTTTGAAGGTCCGTGTTTGGTCTGCTCTTATTTTGTATATTTGTTTAATGGACGTTGAGATTGAAAACTGTTCGTTTTTTTCCATATCCTTCCCTTAACAATACCCTAGCAATATTGCCGAGCAGTAGTCACATGCTGTTATTTCGGATTTCTCTTTAGCTTATGTATTAGATATAGAAACCTACGTAAACAAAATATCTTGAATGACAATTAGCTAATGTAAATTGAAATAAAATACTCCATTATCCCTGAGGTTTTATATCTTTTAGCTTGCACGAGATTTGAAAAATTAAATAATTTAGAAATGAATTAGATTTTTGATGATTCATGAGATTTGAACCACGGCGCCTCAAGCCAGAATATTTGGGGAAGTCAACATTAATACTCATTTTCCTTTATTTACATTATTTTTTTGATTAGCTACCATTATTATTACGCCATCCAACTGTCTTTTCAAAAGCAAAAGAGATTGCACCATTTTTTACGTCAAATGCTGCGTTACATGTACATGGTATAGCGTAACAGTGGATTGGAAATATCCCTGCTTATTTGTGATTGTTCATGAACTCTTTATTCTATATTAAAAAGAATTATATGAGAAAAAAAAGTTTACTTATTTGTTTTAGTCCTTTGAATTTCTGAAAAATTGAAAAGGCTTAATTAAAGTAAACAGTGCATTAAATGTCATTAAGACCTTTGTTTATTTCATGTCTTTAAAAATGAGGTAATTTTCTGGCTAGTTAATGCATTATGATGTCACTAAATGCGTCAATTTCCTCATTTTCTGTAAAACAAAGTTTACAAAAGCAGCACTTTTGAAAGCTATTTTTCAAAATTTTAATATAGAGCGCAACCTCAAATGTAAAATGAGCAACTAATTAAAGATAGAACGGTGTATAAGAATTAAAAGACGTGTTTTATGTTTAAGATCAAGGGTGTGCTCAAATACGCAAGTGAGTTAAGGCTGCATATGGGGATTTCTAGGAAAAACTGTTATAACAAACCATAAATGCTATATGAACAGCACAAAAAATATTAAGACTTGTTTTCTAATGACGTCATAAATCTCTACTACTCAAGTTTAGAAGGAACAAAAGTTTGGCTTTCCAGAAAGCGGAAATGTCATCTCTTAGGTATCAATAATTTCAAAGAAATAAAACAGAAAAAGAAATATTTTAATGCAATGCAATATATGGATTATTACACCTGAAGTTCCCCAATGACTTATTCAGCGAACTCCACAGTAAAGTACGCAGTTTCTTTTGGCTGCAGTATAGATATAGAAAGCATGGACGTCTGCAAGAGCACCAAAGGCGATTTATGGTGAAATTTCATTCTAGCAGTATTTGTGCTTCGTTTATTAAATTCAAACACTTTCCTTGAACTATATTAACTTAACACAATACGGCATTATCAACAATACTTATCATTCATTTAAAAGCAGCTAATCATAAAAGTTTCACAGGAATTGATTTAATAAATTGATTAATAGGAATCAATTTAATAAATCCGATTAAAGAGAACCAGTTCTCCAATGTGTACACCAGGTCACGTGATCCTCATATCGACGCTACCTCTAAGTATAGAATGCCATTTTCCCCTAGCGTCAACAAATCTATATATAGAAGTCACATCATTGTGCATTCTCCTTGTAAGGCTTACAAATTTAATAAGGCATACTATTGAGGATCATTCAATATATATACGACACTCCGAAACTATTGATATTTATAAGCATCGTACTTCTTTTCTAAATTTTCCTTGGCGTTCAAATCAGCCTAAACCGAAAGTTGATCACACACTCCTACTCTAGTTCTTCTAAAAGAAAACCAGTTTAAAGGCTACTTGGAAAACAAAGATTAATGGAAGCTTACAATTTGACTTCACTTCCGGCATACAATCTTAATGTGTCATCACCCAAGGGAGATGACAATCAACAAAAGAGCATCGTTGCAAGGCCAGAACTTTCTTTGTTTTACAAGAACAAGATGTAATTAGAATATATACAGAATAGTCTAAGGATTTAAGATGTTGCTGCTGAAATGTTGACATTGTAAGTGTTTATTTATTATTCTAGCCAGACGATGAGCTAGATATGAAAAAGAAGACATTGACACCTTGTCAGAATGGATTAAATGTATCAGATCCATGTTAAAGTCACGTATTAAAAGATTGAGGGGCAAAATGAAAACCATTTACCCTTCTGTGTTCAATAAACCAGAAGTGAAAAAAGAATTAGATAGATTACACGATCAGTACGTACTGGTTCCTGCCGACAAAGCAGGTAACAAAATTGTCTTCGTTTGTAAGGCTCATTATATAAATTGCATTCTAGAAGAACTAGAACTTTAATTCTACAAGTGGTAATCCTACTTATGCATATACTTCTCTTTCTAAGGAAGACATTCTTCAAAATCGCCTATCAGTTTTGAATACTTTTAATATTCCACAGAGCCAAAATGAATTTGAACTACCTTATATATATTGGATTCCGAAACTTCATAAGAATCCTTACAAACAAAGATACATTGCAGGTTCCAGTAAATGTTCAACCAAGCCTCTTTCGTTACTTCTCACTAAAATATTGACAGTAGTAAAGGAAAAACCTCAAGAGTACTTTACAACTATATATTCAAGAAGTGGTGTAAATCAGATGTGGATACATAAAAATTCTAAAGAACTTTTGGACAATTTGAAATCACAAGACTTTACAAAAATCAACAGCATAAAAACTTACGACTTTTCAACTTTATACACAACAATTCCCCACGACAAATAAAAATCCAGGCTTTCTGATATCATTGACAGCTGCTTCTGCAACAAAAATGGAACTCATGAATTTACTTACCTCGTCATTGGTCATCTGAAAAATTATTATGTTAAAACAGATTCTGATTGCACACATAAGTACTCTGAAGTTGACATCAAGAAGATGCTTGAGTTTCTGATTGACAATATCTATGTGGTTTTTGGAGACCAGGTATTCCAACAATCTATTGGAATTCACAAGGGTACAAATTGCACTCCGTTATTAGCAGACTTATTTTTATATTCATATGAAGCAGAATTTATGCAAAATCTTTTACGTGAAAAGAAGAAAACACTTGTTGTAGCCTTCAACTCGACATTTAGGTATTGTCAATTAATAATGATAATTAAGGAGAGGACGTTCTAAGTTTTTAAGAACTTGTGTCCAATCCTTTTGTTTTAACATCAAAACAATAAAATATGTTCAGACAAATAATGATAATTTCCATTCCTACGTCGAGACGATATATCCTGGTGAGCTTGAGATAAAAGATACCACAGAGTCCGACACTTCTGCTTCATACTTGGATATTTTACTTGAAAAAGACATTAATGGTAATCTAACAACCAAGCTATTATGATAAACATGATGACTTCAACTTTTCTATCGTCAACTTCCCTTACTTATGCAGCAATATACCTTTATCACCTGCATACGGAGTATTTATATCTCAGTTGATTCGATACGCAAGAGCATGCTCTACGTATGAACAATTTCTTAAACGAGGTAAATTATTGACAAGCAAGTTGATGAAACAAGAATATCAACAGTCTCGTTGAAAGTCATCATTTCGTAAATTCTATAGTCGATACAATGACCTTGTCAGCAAATACAATTTATCATTGAATGAAATGCTGACTGACGTTTTTCATACCAATTGTTAGTCCATTATTTATACACTGAATTGACCAAGGATTTTTTCCGTTATTTCCTGATTATGACAACGAGCACACGGCGGGTGTGACCGGTCGGCAGGGGATGCTCACTCCTCCATGGCACCTGATCCCACCTCTGATGTTTCGGAGGTCCGTGTTTGCTCTGCTCTAATTTTGTATATTTGTTTAATGGACGTTGAGATTGAATACTGTTCGTTATTTCCATATCCTCTTCTTATAGATTTAAGGCACAGGAGGGTAAAATTTCACATCCCAGTGTAAGTTTCCTTAAGTTTTTTACGATTGTGAAAGTATATGGGATATATGCAGTAATTTTATTAATTTTTAAAATACTCTTATTAATATTAAACATTATTCATTATAAATAAATGAGGATTTACCCTTGTGCCGACGTTGTTATTACCTTGAATTAAGAAGAATTATGACGTCATAATATGACGCTATTTTATGTTCTAGTTTTAACATGTTGTAGATACTTGGTAAGAATAAGAAAATCGATTTGAATTTTCTCTGTATATAAAATATACAACTTGTGCATTTTTTTATATTTCATTTGCATAGAAACGCCCATATTAGTATAAACTTTTAACTTAACTTAACCGTAATTTTTCTTCTATGAAAGTACTCAGATATACATGTTCACATTAAAATTGAAGAACATTGCAATTCCCTACAGGCGTTGTCCAAGACGTGGAGTTTAAGAAATTTTTAATTGGTCATGAACGTAGAATTTCTTCACTTTATTCTGATATTTAAATTGGAACAAAAAGTGACAGTCAAAAACTTGGTATATATATACAGGACCATTTTGTGCATAAGGTGAGCCAAGCTCTTTATTGGAAATATAAATATTAGAAAAATAGATTTGATGTTTGACTTTACCAATACTTAAGAAAATAAATAAACTAAATAAATTAATTTCTATCTCACCTTTTGAATTATATGTTAATTAACTGTTTTAAGGACAGAAGATTATAACAAACAAACTTCAGCCATAAAACATAAGATATCATCCTGAGTCACGTTTCAATGAGTAAAATGAACAAGTTTCACAGCGTAGATGTTTTTTTTTCAATTTTTTATTTAGTTTAACAAAAATGAAAGTGGAAGTGAAAAAGTGTACAGATCCTACTTTGAATGAAATAGAAGAGTTACAATTTCCTGATATTTTGGATTCTTCTTAGTTGCATCATTTGCAACAGCTAAGGTGTTCCAAGACATGCATGTGTCGCCTACTTTTAACTTTTTTAGAGATGAAACTTAATCTAAGAGTGGTCAGCTATTTAGTTGCTACTAGCATGTGCAATATATTAAAAAACAAAACTAGCATGGTCTTCATAAATGCACAAAAAACATCTTAACATATTGTTTAAGATTGCTATAGAATCTATCGATCAAAATAATATGATTCTCAACCTCTACATAGAAAATGAAGTTGATATCATTATAAATAATTATTCATCATTTCACATATTTAAATATAAGTTTCAAAGTCTTTACACCAATTGTCACCTCGTGGGATACCAATTCCAATGAATTTTGATAATACAATGTATCTAAAAAACAGTTTAATTTGTATGGTTACACATAGTTTCAAAGAACAATATTATGAACTCATAAACAAATATAAATGAATATTATCAACACGCCGTCTCTTGAAATTCAAAATTCTTAAATTAAACTGTCCGCGGTATTATTTGATAAGTAAGTCAAAGATCAATGTCAGGTGATATATAACACAGGCATTTTTCGTCATGTGAGCAATCAGTGCTTATACTAAATAGTATTGTTTAAATATTATGTATGCATAAATATCATCATTTCATGAGATCTATGGTCGATACAATGACCTTGTCAGCAAGTACAATTTATCATTGAATCAAATGCTGACTGACGTTTTTACCCTCATTGTAAGGTAGTTTATTAACAGTGAATTGTCGAAGGATTTTTCAATTATGCCAAAGAGCACACGGCCGATGTGACCGGTTGGCAAAAGATGCTAACTACAGGAAATCAAAGAGTCAAAGTTAACACTATAGTGTGAAAGAGATCAATATAGTAAATCAAAGTCCTCAAAGTGATCACTGTAGTGTCATTGATATCACTATATATCATTTTTTAAAGTTATTGCCATGGAAAATCAACGTTTTTTTTCATAGTAAATGAACGTTTCCATAGTTATCACAATTTTTAAGCAAAGTTTAAAATTATTTACTATTGGTAATCGACGTGTCAAAGTATTCACTGTAGTAAATCAAAGTGTCAAAGTGTTCACTAAAATTCAGTGTATAAATAATGAACTAAAAATTAGAATGAAAAATGTCAGTCAGTATTTGACTAAATGATAAATTGTACTTGCTTAATTGTAATTGTATTTGCTTACAAGGTCATTGTATCGAACTACTTAAATCGAAATTGCTGATATTTTTGTTTCATCAACTGGATTGTCAACAATTTATCTCGTTTCAGAAAGTGTTCATAAGTAGAGCATACTTAAGTATCGAATTATCTGAGATATATACACTCCATATGTAGGAGAGGAAGGTATATTGCTACATGAGTAAGGGAATTTGACGATAAAAACAGTAAAACTATCACGCTAATCATATAGCTTGGTTGTTATATTACCATTAACGCCTTTTTCAAGTAAAATATCTAAGTAAATGTTAAACAGATGTGTCAGATTCTGTGGTATTTTTTATCTCTAGCTCACCATGATGACTATAAACACAGATCAAAATCATCGTACGAAAAATTCATAATATAAACAAAGATATTGAAATAGGTCTATGTAACAACGTTATCAATGTTCTCTTTTTCAGTCATCATTTCGCATGTTTTAAGGTCTATACAATGACCTTATCGGAAAATACAACATGTCATTAATCACCTGCATGTTGCAGTGGTTAGAACCTGTGTGCTCAATTTTTCAAGTAAGTGGTTGTCTTGGCGGTTATGAGACGAAATGAGGCCTACTGTCGTAGTAGGTATTGTTACATAAAAGATCCCTCACTGGTAAATCGCGAGTAAAATTAATTTGCAGTCCTCTACCGGGAAATACTTTCTTTTCCATGTGAGTAAAAATTGCTGACTGGGACGTTCAAAACATACAAACAATTAATCTTTTACATGTACATTGAATATATCAACCAGTTTTATTTTTTCTGCCCGAGGATGACAAGGACACATGACAGTAGTGATTCATCTACCTAGAATGTTTATACACTTGTTCAAAACTCTGGTATTTTAAAGGTTTCTTTGCGCTTATTTGTTTTGTTCAATTGAGTTTTAGCTGCTAAGATCACTGTTCGTCTATTTAATATTTCTTTTAAAAAGGTTTACCTTCAAAGCTTGAAAGAACGGCATGACAAAACTATGGTCCGTGGCCCAATTTTTCTGTCGATGAATTAGATTAAATCTACAATAATGATCGTTATTTTGAAACAGGAGGGAAAGAAAATGTCTCCCCTGAAAAGTGTTAATGACACCCATTCTCAATATAAGGGCACAAATGCCTCTCTGATTTTTTAAAAAATGAAGTTCAAGATAACAATTTTCCTATCAATTACCTTTGAAAGAAAGTATCTGAAGATTTTGTTTCCAGATTTTTTTCATCAAATTATAATACATGAAATAATGACAAGACGATAAAGTAGAGGGTAATTTTATTCAGAAATGTAGCTTGAAATGTACGTTACTCTTTCTTCAATGTCCAAAAAAATATGTCAAAAAAAATGTAGTCATTAAAATCACAATTGGAATATCTCATCTTAACACCAGCACATCATACCAACTCTGTCAGCAACATATTTTCCCGGCATACGAACGTGCGTTTGATTTTTCCTTTCAAAAAACAAAGGTTACTTTTTGATCCAGATGTGTAAAAACATTTTTTAAATATATGCTTTAAATTCTTCTCTCTGTTTTGTTAAGAGCGATCAGTTTGGAATCTTGTCATTTTTAATAGATACTGGAACCTAACATGTACATGTAGTAAAATTCTATTTTGTAGTTACTGTCTTTTTTAACATATATATCCATGCCGATTTAGAAAACTATGTAAATGTAACGTACATTTCAAGATATATTTCTGTTTAATAAAAAGCTTAAAATTCATCTAAAATTCATCTAAAAATTCATCGTTTTGTTTCAGTTTATTCCAAAAAAGATTCTCTATGTAATCACATTGTGTTATATGTCACAATCACCACTATAAAGACACAGTTGCCTCAGAATATGAGTAGGTAACGTACATTTCAAGCTTGTAATAATATGTAAATTAGTAATAACAAAATATTGAAAAAAAGCAATTATTGACATAAAAATCATATCAATGAAGCGTTTTAAGGCAGTAATATAAGAAATCATAATGTAACAAACGAGGTTATTGTCATCAACTACATGAATGTCACGTCACTTCGGTAACGTTCATTTCACATATTATTGGGGAGTCCCCTCCACCTCAGTTCATAACCATTCTTTTGTGCTGTTTCGCTGAAATTGACACCGGTCGTAGCCTAGTTACTTCTAACTGTGTGCAAGGTTACAGACAAAAAAATATAAGAGTCAGATGTATTTTGCTATGATCTAACAAATGTTCGTGTTTGGCCATTGAAACTTACATAAATCTATTCCGAATATATCCATCGACAGTCTTGTTAACAATTTCATTTTGTATGTTGCAACATCGTTTTTCAAAACACAAACATACGTGCTTTTCAGCAGATATGGAAAAATATAACCCGAAATGCAATGATTCAAACAAAACTGAGTATTCAGTATTTGAAATGTACGTGACCGTCTTGTGTTCTGGGTTTATTTGTTTTGTTTCTTTTTCTTTTATTTTTTTTTTTTTTTTTTTTTTTTTTACCAATTATAAGCCTATGCATACCTTGTTTTAAATTATCAACAATTCAATTAATATTGACGAAAAGTCGCACATGAAAAGTAAACAAACTGCAAAAAGGTTGCCAAAGATGAATTTAAGACACTTAGAAATAAATTTTCTAGCATGTGGTAACAGTTTAAAACATTTACGAGGATTGGGGTGCATTCAGATGTGGCCAGTTGTCAAATGGATTGTAACGATAATTTTGTTTCGCTCGTGTAAACGCAATTAATTGACTAAATTAAAAAAGAAATGTCAGTTAGAAATACATAAAATGTACGTTACCATACGTAACGTACATTTCAAATGTAAAAATCAATTCTCTTCCACAAGCATACGTTAGACGCGCAATATATTGATACTATTTGAACCTGCATATCATAAGAAATGCATCATACAGGTTTTGTATTCAGAAATATATACCAGGTATCAAAATTATATTACATAATAATTGACCTTAATATATTTTTTTCCTCAGCAGAGACGTTTCTTTTCATTAATTTTGGGATTTAGCCGACCTCCAACCTTTGAAACTTTCCTTTGTGTACACATTCGAGTGTGTGAAAGTATTAGAATACATGAAAATTCGTGCGAGATTCACTTAATTCGAATTTCATGGTAACGTACATTTCAGTCACGTACATTTCAAATGATCACTTTTCATGTAAAAAATAATTTTTAATTGTGTTAAGCAAAACGTCTTTGCCAGTTTACAGGATACAAGGGGTTGCTTATTCAGAGTCGTCTCATATTTTCTACTTAATATATATTATTAATGGAAGAATATAGGTAACGTACATTTCTTTCTTATCTCTACGATTGAAAATGTCTTTCATTCCGTAAACATATTTATAAAAGTTGCTCAAGTTGTTCAATTTCATGTTACATTATCTAAGTAGGAGTAATTAATCCTTTGAAATTTCAAATTTAGCCCATCAATAAATAAAGGAGAACAAAACTATCAGGTGTATAATCTTTGTGTTTGCTTGTAATGTGGTTGAAATAGAATTAAGCGACAGGGACATTGCACAATAAAAATTATTTATTATCACAAAGAAAATGAATTTATTGTTATGAAAAGAAATATATATGATACAAGGTTTAACTTATCAGAAAATTTTTTACTTGAGAATCAAAACTATATATTACACAGAGGGGATTCAGAATAATATTTGCCTCGGCGACAGTAACGTACATTTCAAATAGGCTACTATATTTGAATTTGGAACTCCTTAAAAACCCTTTCAGATCGATAATTATATGAATTCTTATTCATTGTTATATGACTATTTATAATGTTGATTTAAAAATTACATCAGTGGTATTTCTTTTAAATGAAAATGAGGCGACATCATTTGAGCCCTTATATTGAGAATGGGTGATGAGTTTAAATAAAACGGCATTATCCATGAATTGTAAGACCGTATATTAGTAAAAGTCGGCCTGGTGTGTAAGTGTTTGGTCTCTTATGTATGAAGATGAAAAGAATATGTGTTTCTATGCGCGTATATATAGTGGGATATGCATAAACGGGGAATATTCTTTATCTTCCTATTATATTATTTTTCACATAGTTTCTGTACAATCCGATCACTGAAAGACCAAATATGCTAGCTAACTAGATGTGTATAAGTTTTCAAAGGCACATGTTTAAAGAAATTTACACATCATTTTGAATATTTTTATTATATTTCAAACTTTAAAGAGTTTACTACAAGCATTTTTATGCATGACAACAAATCAAGTATTTGTAATTGTTAACATTGAAATTTTATATTAGTATTTAGTGTCTCTCGGGAAGCAAGTAAATGAAAGCCCTCAAGAATTACATATTTTCATAATTACAACTTCCTTCTATCGCATGTATGGAGATGATGAACAGTAAAGTCCATTAAAAATACGAAATAGAAGCGGAGCAAATAGCTACTTCCAAAAGATTAGTGCTGGAATTAGGTGTGGTGAAGGAGTGATCACCCCTCACGACTGGTCACATCCTCCGAAAAATCCATGGACAACTCAGTGTGTAAATTATGAGTTAACAATAAGTGTGAAACAGTCAGTCATCAGTGAGTATTTGACTCAATGATAAACTGTGTATTTGGTGACAAGAATATTGTAGATGGAACAATAAGGAAAAATATTTAAGCTATACGAAGGTACTTATTCTACCTAATTGCAAATCAATGAGACGCGGATTGTAATTCTGAACTATCTGTCTGGTCAGATTAATGCAATATTTAAAGATAGAATTCATTTAAAGAATATTGCTATCCCTTTAAAAATGCCTTTGACCAGGATTAAAAAGTCTTGACCATCTGCTAGTAATTTAATTTTGCTTGTATTCTAGCCTCTCATTGGTTGATTTCCAAAAAGGAACGTATAACATTTTGTATAATCTGGTTTGGTATGGGGACACATCCCCTTGACAACCAGCATAATCATCTGTATCCATCAATTCCCTCATTTTCAGTCCTTGGGATTCACGGAAAATTCCAGATTTAATGAATGTACTCTTAATTTCAAACAGTTACTTGATCTTACCTAATGTAAACAAGCATCATGGCTGCTAGATCTATGAATCAGTTTTTACCTCCCCTCGCTTCCCATCACTTCCGTTACTACGGTTGTATTATTGCGCGGTAAATTTGAACTCATAAAAACATCACAATTTGACATCCCCAGTTGAATAATTATTTTAGAATTAAATTATAATGAATGACTCTAATTCTTTGCCAAATTATCGAGTATAATATGGTTTGGGTCAGTTTACACTTTTTATAATCCGCTATTATGCTAATAGTGCAAAGAAATTTCAGTCGTGCAGGGCTTACTGTGTTGTGGAAAAATATTAAATCTTTCGGATGCTTCATTCGGAATCGACTGTAATAGTCTAAACAGATCGCAAAACGAGCTAATTTTTGCAAACTAATTGATTGTATATAATTTGTCGATGGGGAGCTACAATTGTTGTCCTATGCTCGGCACTCATTTCCATTACGAACCCTCTCCACAATTCACACTTAAGAGTTCCGATTTTATGGGGGGGTTTTGTAGTAAGAGTGATCTGCCCTTAGATATAAATTCTTAAAATTAGAAATTCACAGTTTATTGTACACAATTTGTAATCAATTCAGATACTTTTTTTGCCCGTTGCATTCTTCGACACAGGACCTCGGTTTACACGGTTTCATACGAAGTCCCACAGTTGGATTCGAACTCGCGACACCAGGATCAACTCCTTACTTCGAGACTAATAGCAGACGCTTTAACCACTGCGTCGCGCGGGCGACTTTTTTGACATATTTGTGAAGAATATTACAGGGTTATTTAAAGCTGAACACGATTCGTAAAAGAAATGTATCCGCCATTTTAGTTCCCGAGACTCGCTACCCTGCAGACCCATATAAATAGGGCAAGAATTAGAGACTGTTCAGTTTAATCAGTGGACATCGGTGTAGACGGACGTAAGCTATACAGGACTTGGTCACGGGAATAATAACGTAATACTTCGTCTAATGCAGGAAAGTAAGATACCAAATAAATTTACAATTATAGTTGTATAAGTCAGTGCAGTATACAAACAACATAGATAAATGTAACTGCAATAAAATATAAACAAAGGTAATGCAAGATAACCAGCACGAACACGGGTCGCCATTCCACGCCGATACCTGTGACAATAAAGCAGTCAGGTGTAACGAAAGCGACGAGTATACCCTAGTATTGAAGTATCGTAGATAATGCTATCAAAAATGGCGTATGCCTATTTACGAGTCGTGTTCAGCTTTAACTAACATTGCTGAATAATGGCACGAATTGGCTGTTTTAATGCACGAGCTTGTGAGTGCATTTCAACAGCCAACGTGCCAATATTCACCAATATAAGTTCATTAGCTCCTTTATTATAAAGTTAAAACATTTCCACATAATTTACAATAATTATTCCAGCCAAAAAACCCTCAAATTAATGACTTTTTAGTATCAGTCCTCAAATTCACGTCTGTCCCGTTAGCGTTCAATACTACATCATTCTGATAACCCTATTACCGAGCGATATAATTTGCTTATGTAGGTATTAATAAATAATTCATTTTTTGTGAAAAATAAACACATCTTACCTAGTGCCACTTCCTTTCTTTCATTTAGCTCGGAGAATTTGACCAGACAACTTTTTTTGTTTACAACGAGGCGTTCGATATTAAACGGACGTATACGGAATGTTTCGGACATATTCATATACGTAATACAAAGTTAGCGTTCAATAAAACGTCAATTTTAAGATATTGAACGCTTAAATTCTCTGGATTTTTGGCAGTTTTTCATTAGAGACTATTTATCAGCTATATAATAATGACATTTAGCTCATGAAGAATAGAAATATTTACCCGGCCATACAATGGAGGACATGACGATCTTGATCGTCGAAAAGGTAAAAAAATCATAATTGAAGGTTGATTTCTTTAGTGTAGTTGTTTAAAAATCATTTTATGTCACTTCCTATGGTAAAAAATCTAACCCTACATTTTAAAAAACATTTTGAGTGTATTCTTCTTTTCTAAATCTAGGATGTACTCGATATTTCCGTCCAGGACTGAAAAAAAAGAAAAAAAGAAAATCATAAAACAGCTTTTCTTGCATTATTGATAAAACTTTACATCGCAAGTGAAGTTTCTAAAAATGATACCCATGTATCAAGAGTGACAAAATACTTAAGTTTAAATTTTGATACAAATTTAACCTTTAAATCAATAATTATGAAATGAATTTGATTTAAGAAATTACTTTGCAATTTTGTGTTCACAATTACAAATAAGCTGCTTATTAAGTCTTACGGAATAATTTCTTTCACATTCTTTAAATTTTCTGGCTGTATTGTTTGAGTGATTTGTGGAGAAGTTCCAAAATGGTTTTCCTGTACTATCGTTTCGATGTCACCGGCCCTAAAATTGTCAAGTGTGTATTCAATATCTTTTGGGAACTCTTCCATTTCTGTAAGCCTCTTGTTTTTACCGGCATTTAAAAATGCAGTACATGGCCTTGCATCTATTTTTTGGTCTAATTGAGTTTTAATTCCCCTCAGCTGTTCAATATTTTTCTCTAGAGTATTTTTTGTTGCCTCGATTGATTTCAATGCCTTCTCTTTTTCTTTTTGTAGATCCTGCACTCTCTTTTCTTTGATAGCTGTTACTTTTCCTACTATTTTGTTTGCATGCGCTTCCATCTGTTTCTGAACTTCATCAATTCTTTTTGAAACTCGAGATATCTTTGCATCTTCTTTCCTCAATAATTTTTCATACTTTGGCAGGAGTTCAGTATCAATCTCATTACTCTCTTTCTGAAGTTTAGCTCTGATCTGATTGTACACTTCACCCAACTTTTCTACTTTATGCCCGTTATGCTTTTCAATTACGCAATCGGGGCATACTTCCTCCAGACATGCTTCCCGATTACAGTAGAACTGTAGCCTTTTTTCTTTGTGGGATGGGCAATGAAGAAGTTCCAATGATCCCCCTTTATCAGAAGTCATGTCTATGATCTCGTGTGGATTGGATAAGTGTTGTGCCTCGTGCTGTGCCTTGCACATCTCGCATAGAGAACCAGGGCATGTTTTGCATAGAAACTGTGCTTTTTTATCATCGCAGTATTTACAGTTATCATCTAAGGAATATTCAGCAACGCGATTGATTTTCCGCGGAGCAGAATAAGCAGCTTTTCTCATTATAAGACGTGGTCTGCAAAAAAAAAAACATTTATATGAGATGACTTTGTAATATTACGAAACTCCTACTAATTTCTAATAAAAGTAAAAAGGAAAGGGGTGGAGATAACGAACAGTTATCAATGTAAAAAAATTAAACAGAGCAGAGTATAAACATGGAGTCTTCAAAATCCAGAGGTAAGATAAGGTGCCTAAGAGAAGCAAACATCCAGTGCCGACCGGTCACACGCCCTGCGAGCCTCATTATGATCAGTTAAACGAAAGATTGTTTAGTCAAGCTCAGTATAAAGATAACAATTGGTATAAAATATATTATCCAAATTGCAACACAAGATCAGTTATATTTTACAAAAAAGGTCAACGGGATTGTTGATAAATAAATCCTAGAGAGCGTCCTCTACATGTAACACCCGTCCTAAGTGTGCCCTAGAAGTTCACTTACACAGAATATACCATAGTTCATTATAGGATTAAACGTTCTTTTTGAAAAATTTATCGATGTGTAAACTCTTGACATTTTACTCACAAACTGAATAAAAGTTCGAAGCACATTTATGTTAAGTTTGTGAGTAAAATGTCAAGAGTTTACACATCCATAATTTTTTTTAAAAAGAACGTTTAATTCTTATACTTCCAATATCGAATTTTTTAAAATATTCAAAATATTTCTCTTTGAGGCCTCCATACAATCCGTTAGTTCTGGACGGCGTAGGAATACATTTTACCGCAAAGGAACGTAATCGAAATGAATTTCGATAGAGTTCAACTAAAATTGTCAAAACAATCGATAAATAATCTTATAAAGACTTATTGAATGTTGTTTAAGTCAACAAATATCGTAATTACGAGTTTACTTAAGAATAGTTCGTCCTTGACCATGGCCATGTTGACATAAACGACAACTCTCATATAGGGAAAGTTGCAGACCGACGACGCCTTCGATTTGCACTTGTTTGTTCAAAGATTGAGGAACAATATAGAAAGTAAATATGAATTTGATGCTTATAGGGCAAGAGTTTGAGGTACGTTTCTTTTCCCTGTCTAAACGATACAAACTGAGTTGATTATCTTCGTATTATGAACGTTGAGACAGCGGTTTTTAAAATTCACTCTCGTGATCGAACAGTGACATTAACATTTTCATGGCGCCCGTCAGCTGGGCAGCCTAGCATGTCACCAGTTTTGTTTTAATGAATTAAATTTGAAGTTTCTTGTATTTATAATTTATCCAAAACAGACAATATATAACTGCTTTCGTTGTTTATACGATAAACTACATGAAGAAACCTAGTCTTAAAAGTAGTTCTGATTGAAAAAAAAATTATCAATGTGTAAAAAATTTCTTAAAGGTGTTCTCGTCCAATCAAAACACAGGAATTCAATAGATACAATGAAGATTGGAATTATTTCATTATAAATATGCTTCTTGTCATGATCGGAAATTACCGAAAAGCTGTCGCCAATTCACTGTGTAAAAAATGGACTAACAATCACGGAAAATTTTACTGTGACGTCACACAAAAATGACTTTTATGTATTTCTCATTGAACCTGAAAATGAAATAGTTTGCATCTTTTAACTGTATTTGCATAAGAAACAACATTAAAACTTGTCAATGCATTTAAAAAAAATTGCTAGTTAAATCCCGTGTAGTTGGTTATAGACAAAGCACTGATCAACATGAACTTGTAAACATGACGTCATTTTGGTAAAAATGAAGTATTTCATGTGCTGTGAGAGGCAGATTTGAGGAAATTTTTTAACAATGAAAAATGTGTTTTATTCAACAAAATATTATTTTCAGGTTTTAAATAGTCGATTAATACCAATGTATACCCTCTGTTTAGTGCAATTATTAATTAATTATGAAGAGAATGTGTTTAATTAGTTATATCGTGTTTTTACGTACAGGTTACATATATTTTACATCGAGATACCTAATAAAATCGCACTTTCGCAAGGGCATACACTTCATAGATCTTAACCAATTTATTGAATATAGATAAAGGATATTTTTGTCAAGTTGAAAAGTGCTTCTGCTTTCTTTAAATCGAGAGTTAAATTTTCAGGTAAATGAGCTAATGTCAAATTAAAATATGTTTGACTTTAACCAAATTTTTTGTGTACCTATAAAATCATTGAAAAGCGAAATATATTCAAGGCAGCAGCACTTTTCAGAAACTTCAAAGTATGCAGATACAAATAATAACTTGATTTTTTAATTTCAACTAGGGTATGCCCTTGCGATATTGAAATTTGTTCATGACCTAAATTCAGTACACATACTATGCATTCATCACGTGACTGTCCATCGATGGGACCAAACTTCATACAGTACAGAGTGGGTTATACTATGCTATTTCAATAACTATTTGTGTTCTGTGATAATGAAACAACTAAATTAAAATAAATTCAGTTTAAAATGGTCCCCCTTTTTAGCACGTCTATTTCCCTTTGATTTCTTATAGTAGGCCTTAACAGTGCTGCGTGATGATATTTGTTATGAATTTATACTTCCAATTTAAATCAAGTGGTTTGTTTTGGTATGCAAATAAAAACTAATTACAACAAACGTTCCCATACTTAAAGAAAGTGTTAAATCATAAACAATTATTATGAAAAACACCATTTAGCATTTCGATCAATTCGAAATATGAGGTGATTTTATAACACAAAATAATCAATCTAATCAATAAGATTTGATTTTACAATTAAAAAAAAATTTAATGTAATGACTTAGAAAACATTATATTTATTAAATGTTAGAAAAGACATCATGTAGCATACATATACAAAAAAAAAATCTTGTTTTAGTTGAAATGTGAATCAGAGGTGATATTACAAAAAATACTTTTCTCCCTAAAATATCAAACCAAGTACTAGTATTCGACAAAAAAATTCTTTTAATCTAAAAATTAAATGAATATCTGTTAACATATTTATGAATTAAACGGTCATTTAAAAAAGATAACAAATCCTCAAATATCATATTATATACAACGATACCCAGATGGTGTTGTTATTCTTTTCCTATGCATTTCCTCTCGATATTTTTCAAGAATAATGATATCGATGAAACGGGAGTTTTATAGGCAGAGCAAAAATAGAAAGACTTTTAAATACTTTCAGCCAATGATGACTAATACATTATTTGCCAACCAGTGCCTTTATTCCACAGGGCCAGTAACATGCATACTCTTTAAATTTACGTAATGACTTTATATATACAAAAAAGAATATATATAGTCATTATGCAAGTTAAAATTTAGCATGCTACTGGCCCCTGTGCTTTATTCAACAAAAAGCAATTATTGAATCATTGAATGGAATACGTCAAGCTCTTTTGAATAATATATATGATTCATGAAAAACATTCAAAAAAGTTCACACTACGCAGAACAGTTTAACTGACAAATGGATAAATCAGCGATTTTATTGCTAAATATTTTTTACAAGGATAGGTGATTCTTTTAAGGGCTTTACTGTAACAAGAAAAATTAAGGTGATTCAATACTATACATGTCATTTATAAATCCCAATATTGCAAGGCCATCAGCAAGTTAAAAATCTAATTTTATTCTTTTTTTCCCAATAATATACGGTATATACGTACTTCGAGAAAAGTGCTTCAAGCCTAAGTAAATGCACCTTTTTCATAGCTGTTTCATTACATTTCTTTGAACCCAAATTCAATATTTTGCTAGTCAACTACCGTACAACAATAATACGAGAGCTGTTGAATTAATAATGTTCTGGACTGTATGACATACATTACAGATATCATATGACTTTAAACTTGACTTTCTCTAATTATTGAATCTTTCATGAATTTAAAACAGTTTATGTGACCACTTTTCATCACAGAGTTCCATAGTGAGAAGCTGGGAAACAAGGGCTTTTCGAGACACTGCATTATAAATGAATGGTAAAGAATCAATATACTGGAGTGGAAATAAAATCTTCATTAAAGCTGCCGTTAAACTTGTTAATAACCCCAGAGAAATATTTACTGAAACAAAAGAGCAGGTGGATTTCAATGATAAACTAGAGGTACTGTGAGAAATGAGCTCACTAAATGATACTCCTCCCATAATGTCGATGTGTTGCTTTATATTTTTTTACGGTAATGTGTAAACAGAAATAATTCGTCCTATCAAATGTTATCCAAAACAGGACCAAAATCTTCTTTTATGTGACATCATAGGTAAGCAAAAAATGGCAATGTCCATGTTTTGCTCTGGGAAACCTAAAATACGTGTCGAATAAAAAAGTAAAATAAGAGGTGCACAATGGCAGTATGTAACAAAGATTCTGTGAAAGGTTCATTAAATTTCACCCAATGGTATAAGAGGAGTTGCAGATAAGAGAAAAAGCGTAATGAACGGACGAAAGGAGGGACGGACGCAAATCCTGATCACTACATACCCTCCTGCTTTTCAAGAGGGGGTATAAAAATTATATAATGGGCATCAAAAATTGGTACACGCCTTGCCAACAAAAATTATAACAAGTTATGTATTGTTCGCCAAATTTCAACAAATAATACTGTAGAAGTGGAAAACATTACGGTGTTTTTAATTTCACTATGTTCACGATTTAAGAATTTTCCGCGAACTTTAAACCATAGTGATTATTATTTCACATCTTTTCTGCCTAGAAACAGTCATAGTAGCTGAATATTTACAAACGATTCTCCGTGAAATTAAGACCACCGTGAAAGGTACCTTTCTATCAAGCCGTGAAATTTAAGACACGTGAAATTAAAGACGTCTGCAGTATTTTATGATGTATAATTGACTTTAAGACACACAGCAAATTTGATAGACATCACATCGGGGGTAGTTAACACTGTATTTAAGAAAAAGTTTGACGGTAAAAAAAGCTTGATACTCAAAGGTCATCCTATATTTTGAAAAATGAGTGAAAATGACAGCGTATTCGGAATTCTTATAGTTTAAAATATATTTTATTCAAATAATGAAATGAATTGAACAGCATGCATAAATGCCTATGATGATCGTTCTCTCCATGGGTCAAGGTACAATCACAAGTAAATGAATATATTGGAAAATGTATGAAGAGAAGATTATAAAATGGTACATATTTGGAATTTATTCAGAGAGAGAGAGAGAGAGAGAGAGAGAGAGAGAGAGAGAGAGAGAGAGAGAGAGAGAGAGAGAGAGAGAGAGAGAAATGAGAAGAAAAAAATTAAATTTAACAAATGAATAGGAAAAAATAATAATTATATAATAAATAAAGTATAAATAAAATATAATCAACAAAAAGGGAAAAAAAACCAAACCAAACAAAAAACAAAAAACAAGAACATATGTTTGAGCAATTGTTGTTGACCCAGAGTAGGAAGTCCCAAACAGAGCAGTTAACCTATAGTAAAATAATATATTTCCCATAGAATATATTAAACTAAAATTTCAATGAAAACCTCTTAGAGGTTTTTAAAAAGGTATTACCTCATCAAAAAATGAATTTTTTTATCCAAACTTAGTGAGTCTACACCATATAATATGTTTTCTATATTAATTGGTATGTTATTTTCATTCATGTCTTTAATCAGTAATTGTCGTTGTAAGGCATATTGTTGACAATACAAGAAGAAATGAAGTGAGTTCTCGGTTTGATATCCACAATTTCTAACAATTATTTAAAAATATCAGTAATTGTAGTTTTCCACGTTTGTTTTATTTTCAAACCGATATTGGAACATGAATCTTTTGCTTAAAACCCTAAAAACAAAATTTACCATAAGATGTACTTGATATAAACGGCGAATGTCTGACAAGTGCACAGGTATGCAAGAGCACAAAAACAGATTTATATGTAATTTTCTTAAACATAAGTGGTATTGTTGTTCAAAATCGTATTCGGAGAGACACTTAAATGTCTGGAGGAGTCTAGAAAGCACTTTTTTGGCCAAAAAATCGAAAGGTTTTTTTTTAGAAGAAAAACCTAGAATCAGGAATCCACTACAATGAATTTCTTCAAGACACCGTCCAAACCCACATGCCCTGAAGAGTTAAGGGGTTTTCTGGATAAACAGAAAGTTAATGTTTTTACACCAACAATATTCGCCTGATCTTTGACTTGTTTCAATTTCCAAACTTGAAAAAAATACCTTTCAGAAGGAAGAAACAAGTCAAGGAAATCATTGGATCTGCCATTCTCCAGCATAGATCGGGAGGCCCGGGTTCGATTCTCGTTTGCGGCGCCGCGTCATACCTAAGACGTAAAAAAGGTAGCGACTGTTCCTTCGCCAAGCGCTCGGCACTAGAAGTGAAAGTCACGGGTCTTTCGGATATGATCTTAAAAACGTAGGTCCCGTGTCACGGTAGGCGCTGACACGATTAAGAACCCTCACTGCTCAATGTCCCTGAGTGCCGAGTATCGGTCTAAATTTGAAGCCCTTCACCGGGATACGGTGACGTCTCCATATGAGTGAAAAATTCTCAAGAGAGACGTTAAACAATATACAATCAATCAATCAATCTCCAGTATACTAAGGGTCATACCAAAAAATTAGTTCTACAAACGATTAGAAATTGGATAAAAAATGTTACGGACATGTACTTTACTTAAAAGACATTAATTAGTAAAATCATGAAGAATAAATAATTGAAAAGCGTCTTTTGCTTCTTTCGGAGCACCTAGGACATTATTTATTGAACATCCCTTGTAGATATACTTGATTTAAATTTAGTTGCAAAATTCTAACAGCACTTTTTGAAGCACTTTTCATATATCTTAATATTTCTTGGGTTAATATGTAAGAGGCATGATACATTAAGGGTGTGTCCTTGCAATAAATCGATTTTTTTCTGCAACAGCTACTTCCGTTAATTCCAGTAATAACGAACTAAAGGTACTGTGAGCACTGAGCTAACTAAATGATACCTCCGCCTCCCATATGAATAAAATGGCAGTGTCCATGTTTTGCTCTGGAAAATCCAAAATATATGTCAGTTCAAAAAGTAAAATAGGAGGTGCACAATGGCAGTATGTAATAAAGATTCTGTGAATTTCATTAAATTTCCTTCAGTGGTATGAAAGGAGTTGCGGATAAGAGATCGATACCCCAAAGCGTAACAGACGGACGGACGGACATACCGATTACTATATACTCTCCCGCTTTTCAAGTGGAGGATATAAAAATCAATGCATTAAATTATGTGTCTCAGTGAAGTCTACTAGTTGTGCCTAGTCATATTAATTAAAAGGAGGGGTAGTGTTTTGAAATACTGTTTACAGAAAAATGGAAAGAAAGACAGACAGATGGGCACCTTACTGTGGCGTAAGTTCTCACCAGTAAAGCTAAAAAATACAAATAGTGGACTGCATATTACATATGTGTATAATATATAAGTTCGTGAGCATTTAAAAGAAACTTTTATAAGTATGTTTTTTAATCCAATCTTATAAGTAATGTATGCATATTCGAGAAGGACTTAAGCATGTAATGCTAAATGGATTGGAAAATGGTATCATTAAAATTTGATCTCAAGAAAAGGAAACTCACTACTTAAAAAAAAAGTACATTTAGTCGGAACATAAAATTTATACTTCTTACATTTCTTTTAATGTCAGTTGTTCAATTTGAATATGAATGTGGTTTAAAGCAAATGCAATATGAGTTGAAGCCTTGATGTAAACATTTTATATTACAAAATTGTCATTAACTAATTCAAAGTCAGAAAGAAAGAAGTTTTATAACCTTCTGTTGTTCATATTTTTTTTAAAAAAAGAACATATTGTTTTCTAAAAAAATACTATTAAATATTTTACAGAAGTCTATCTGTTGAAACAATATTTAATACTTTATTTCATTCTAATTGACACAAAAAATGACAAAAATTGTTTAAATTACCTACAAATTTAACATACTGACACATTAATAACAAAATAAAATTCTGAAAAATGCAGCTTATCTTGTTTTTAGATACTACATGCCAAAAAATATGATATAGTACTTTTAGCTTCTCTGATGGGAAAAACTTTTTTTTTATCATTGAAACTCCCAACCCCAATAAATCTGAAAATGTTATTCCTGTGGACTGTCAAGTGTGTGTCATACTGGTAACAATGTGGGGTTAATTACGAGTCGGCTCTATTGAATATTGCCTCCAAATTAGAGACTCCAACCTTTCTTGTAAAATCATTTATGAAAGTTAATTGTTTCAAACATATTGTACATGAACAATATTTATAAACTTAAGTTAAGTTTCACTTGTTTCATTCTCACATTAATCTCCAAAGTCAAAAAAAATTTAAGTTCACTTCAATTCATTCCTTTTCATGGATGAATGACCTAATGTATCGCATTTGATTAAAAAACTGTCAGAGAAATAAGGTAAAACTAGAGGTACTGTGAGCAATGAGCTCACTAACCCCCTCCTCCCGCATAAATGAAATGGCAGTGTCCATGGTTTGCTCTGGAAAATCCAAAATATATGTCAAATCAAAAAGTAAAATAGGAGTTGCACAATGATAATATGTAATTAAGATTCTGTGAAAATTTCATCAAATTTCCTTCAGTGGTATGTGAGGAGTTGCGGATAAGAGATGGGTACCCAAAAGCGTAACAGACGGACGAACGGACGGATGGACAGACAGCTTTTCAAGCGGGGGGTATAACAAAAAAGTATTTTGTTGTGAAAAAACTACTACAACAACTAAACCAAGGTAACAAAATTCTGATGACGTCTTCCTACAAACAGAAACTCCATACCAGACAGCACCAGCTTTGAGCATCTGCTCTAGGGTCGCCAAGACTATAGGGGATATGTAAACACACAATTTTCCAAAATATATTTGTTTTTGTACTTTCAGATAGTTTCACATATGGTAATGCTAATGTCTATTAAAAGCTTAAAGGAAAAAGCACAAGCTCAGAACGGTAGTTCGGAAAAAGCTTTACTAGACATGTTGAAGGGATGAAAAGAACATTTTCTGAAATATCAAATTTAACCATTTTTTAACAATGTGTTTATATATCTGAAATTTGAAATCTAATCTATTTATATCGCAATTTTAAATTGATCTTCAAAAGTAAAAAAACATTTATTTTATGAATTTTAACATGGAAGTCCTTCAGGGCAGGACTGTCAATGAAAAATCACAATATTTTGATGGTTTTTGATATGAGGAATAAAGCAAATTAGATTTTAAAGAAACATCATCGTACTGTATTGGACTTTCATCAATAAAATAACATCTTTTTGACGACAAGAATTATTAACTATATTGTATGTGATAATCGATGTACATGTTTCCTCGACTGCAACGACCTTAAATGCATTTCTATTGTAAATAATTTAAAAATAATGGATATTTAAGAATTTTGTTAATGTAAGAGTTGTATATTTTAAAACAAATTTTATGTATATATATAGAAAAAAAAGTTTTTACCACGGCTGAGATTTGAACCGGGAATGACATGATTTGTTGTTCAAGGAGGTCTGCGTTAACCACTTGACCACAGCGGATTACGTTCAGTGTCATTGCAAAGATGTTATGCAATGAATATTTTTTTCAATCTGTATACTCTCCAAATAATGCAACTAGGTATAATAGGTTTTGTGTAATTATTTCATAGTAATGAAAATATTGTAACTTATATTTCACATTATTTCCATTTAGAATATGATATTGGTTTCGAAAGAGAAGTTTTTGAATTAATGTCAAAACTTGGTCATCATTGGTCATTGAGATTATTTTTCTTGTGTGCGCCATTTGTGGATTGTTTTCGAAACAAAGACTCTTGTAGAGAAGAACTTTTTAAGTATTAATGAGAAATGAAGATGCATATATAGAGTTACTAAGAGTGTGCATTATGATGTGATATATATTTTAAGATATTATGAAAGTGCATGATTATGAGATTGGATTATATTATAGCAATGTTGTCAAACTTTGCAAGTTAGGTGAAATACCTGAGTAATGCCAATCGTTTTTCTATTATGATTTTATTCTTATTATCAGACTATTAAGATAAGGGTATTGTTTACAGATAGATCAGTCAATTATACAGTGTCCCACTAGTCTGTTTGTATGTTGAGGACCTTCTAATGTACCAGTGTTTCCCTATCTGGGGTAGGTGTTGCTGTCATACAGTACGGTATCTTTTACGATTTATATTTTATTTTCATGAACCATAAATCTAGCCACTGTTATAATTATGCAAATAGTATGTAATAGTTATTAAATTAGTAAAGGCTCATGAGTTAATGTATGTATCTGTGTATTACAATTTTAGAACAGTAGATTCAGTAATTACTGTATGTATTAGTAAAGTGAATTGAGTGTTCAAAATTTGAAAAATAGTTCAGATCATGGTATTTATGTAGAATGATAATTTGATTTGGAAATCCTATATTTTTTAATTTAATTTCTACAACAACTTGTAACTGTGTTTTGTAGATCCATCACCTTTATATCACCTGTATATCCTACTCATGATACTTGATGACTAAAGTCAAGAGAGAATAAAAGAATCCAGTTTCTTACATAAATGCAGAGTATTTGCTTTTCTCGTTTTTTATTGCAAAACTTAAAGCCAATTCCGCATCTTTTTGTTGGTGCTATATAACCAACAAAGCCATTCTTTGTAGATAATTTATGCATTTTTTGTCAAACACAGACAAAAGATAAAGAAGAAGGTATGGTTTCCATACAAATTTAGTCCTGTGATTTTCTTAAAAATGAAACTGGTGTAAAAGGTGAAAAATCATGCTCTTTAAGTAATTGAAATTCAATCAGAAAAATCATACAAGTCATTTTTCTCACATGTGTTTTTAAATGCTAATTATGACGTCATAATCATGTGCATTGTCCTGTATTTTCTTAAAAAGTTGCAGAAAACAAGAATTTTCAAAGGAATTTTCTTTCAAATAACATTGTCAATAGGCATCGCCCACAAAGATCTTAAGATATGTGATTTGTTATTGAATTTTGCACAAAATATCAAAAAATTAATGTGGGCGACGGCTGTGGACACTGTTTTCTAAAAGAAAATCTACCTTGAAACATGCCATTTTGAGGCTTTTTCTGTTGAAAGTAGAGAGATACTTAACATTAATGGCATCATATTTGCAGAATAGTAAACATTCATGCCATATTCTTTCCTGATTTATCATAGTCATTTATTTAACTAATATTTAAGCCAGTTTCAAAACTTTTTAATGTCATTACAATTTTAAGGCGCAATAAAGCTAAAACCATACCTTCTTCTTACATTGTATATGAGTAAAAAGACTCAACCGTTTGTCAGAAAAGACAAAAAAATACTTGTTTATGGATATTAAAATTAAGCATCAAAAAGTTGAGTATATATTTATTAACATTATATCCTTATTTTTTATAATTCGAATTTGAGTAAAGAAATATCCCTTAGTTCTCTTTAGGGGGAGAAAAATTCTTGCAAATCATATTTCACCTTCATTTTTATTTCAATATTCAAAGAATCCAAATGAACTTAAATCACTTCACTTATACAGGATTCCTTAACTGTATGAAAACCCATACGCATATATAATAATGTCTGTTTCAATTCGCGAGAAAATTCATATGTTTTCTTAAAAAACGGTTATTGAGTATTATGGTTCTGTTGACAATCTTTGCCCCTTCTGTGATACATCAACCTCGGAAATATGTTCCTGGAATTCTACACTACATCCGTTTTATTACCAGACCAGGATGCCTTCGAGCAGGAAATAATCTTTGGCATATTTTACCAGTATCTTTTAGTATCCGGTGTATTGCAATACTGTCTTAAGTAGGATATTATCAAATCACTTGTTATGGAAAGAGAAAATCGGCAAAAAAATGATTTATCGGTTTTCGTCCTTTTCATGTTTTTTCTGCATCCTTGCAATGTGAGCTAAACAAAGTTTTCTTAATTCATGTTTGCTCTCGCTCAAACGATTTTGTTTTTCCATTTTGCTAAATGTTGGGCATATCCCAAATTGATGTTGGGTTAAAAATGATTCACCAGATTGAAATTTGCCGAGCTCGTAAATAAACACAGAAGGGGATTCATGAAAGTCATCGGACACTTTGAAGTTTTTATTCTTGAAATATGTAATTCCTGGATTTGCACCTAAATTGTTTTTTATTCCTTCGCTCATTGTTTCCAATGTTTCAATTTTACTTCTGATCTCATTTTCTGTCTTCTCAACAGATTTAATGGCCTCTCCTTTCTCTTCTTGTAAAATCTGTAAAGCATTCTCTTTCATCCCTATGACCTGATCAATCATTGATTTTGTGTGATCATCTATTTGATTTTTTACTTCGTTAGTTTTGCTTAATATTTCCGATTTCTTGCTTTCCTCCTGATTCAGTAGTTCTTTATATTTTGGTAATAGGATCCCTCTACTTCTTTTCTTTCCTTTTCGAGTGCAATTGTTATTTCTTTGTACACGTCTGCCAAGTCTTCCATTTTATGACCATTATGGGATTCTATAAGACATTTGGCACACGCCAGCTCATCGCAGGGAGAGCAGTACCATTCGAGCTTGTTAACTGTGTGTTTTTCACAGTAAAGTAGGCCAAATGTGTTTTCCTTATTTTTGTGCAAATGTATCACGTCGTGATTTTTAGTTAACTTTCTTGACTCGTGCTCTGTTTTGCATTTCTCACAAAGATGACCAACACATGTTTTGCACAGGAATTGGGCGGGGTTTTCCTCACAATTCCCGCATTCTAAAAAATGCTGAGCAAAGGATCTAGCTGTTGCCATTTCAGGGCTTGTTCTGCAAAGAATATAAATGATTTTTGAGGTGAATCAAATTTATTTTTACTTTGTTTTTTTTTTCAGCATTCCTATCTAACTTTTGAAGTCATATTTCAAAAAGATATCACTAAAATCCCATTTGATTTTGTATAATAATTCCTGAGTTATTGAAGCTCATATGACGATACGCCCAAAAGTGAAAATTGAAAACACTCATTATCTTGAATGTTTCTTTCGCGAATCTGTCATGAGTCTGATTTCTCCTTTGCAATAAATTCATCAGAGTGTTTATCTTTCAAACCATGGATATATTGGGCATAGGTAAACACGCCAAAAAATTAGTCATACAACGCACGCATGCGCCAGTGAGAGGAACACAACAGTAAGTTGAACGGCTCAAAAAACCAAATGCGGTACTGCTTTCTTTCATTTTTCGTGTGAATGTAATGATTATAATAGTCTACTGTATAAAAGGCAGTTTTTGTTGTAGTAGAGTGACGATTAAAGAGATGGCAGGAGGAATAACCTGCTCGTAACATGACTCTGTTTCGCGTTAACGTCATCGTCACGGTTAATTGAAAACCATTTGAGGCCCTCTGTGACAATGGATAACAAGTTTTAAGGGGGAATATTTGCAAGAAACTACTTACTTACCCGTTGTTGCCTTTTTCATTAATTAGGCAATTCAAAAACCAGACCCCATGGAACTTCCATAAACTTTATCAAGATTGCAAGAAATTCATACTATTTTCATAAAAATAAATAGAATTAAATGTTCGCAGCATAGTCAGGTTAACCTCATTGATTCTAACTCGTGAAGAGGTACCGGGATGATTCATTCTTGCTCTTCATCTTTATTATATTATTACTTCTGAACTCGCTTGGCTTGTGGAGGTACCGGGATGAGTCATTTGCGCTATCTCTTTAATTGAATAATTCCTTGACCTTTTATTTCCAAAGGACCTTTCCGAACCTGAGCGGCTGACAGGGTTGGGAAGCGGAGATGTTCCCAACCTGTATGAAATGCAAACAAGACTGTCAAGATTCAGCTTTCCACTCTTATTAAAGTAAACAATCCATTTAAACATCTATGATTACAATAAATAATTTTACAAAAGATATTAAACATTATTATAAATTTAACTACATATAATATAAAAAGTTCAACCTGTAAATAGATATTCTAACCAAGACGCGTGAAAGTCTACAAAATAATCAACCAGAAAGAGACAAAATCCAGCTTTCCATTGCCGAATTGTCTCCCTGAGCTACATTTACACCCCTTTGCATGCGCTGCATATTTTACTATTTCTTTAATATTTGCAATAATTAAATTTAATCTGAATTTGGATTTGAAATTACTTTTATTCTGACCTTCAGTACTTTTTAACTTTCTAATGCACTTTTAAAATAATTACCAATCTTTTGCATAATCTTGAAATATTATTTTCTATGGATAATTTATTCAAACACTTGAACTCTGATCACCCCCCACCCCCCATCTCCTTGGTTGCTTCTTCCTCCTAACCAAATGCATCTTCCGATAAACAAGGAAACAAGCACATTCTAATGAATGGTATATTCTGGGAAACGTTCATGTTAAAAGGTCACCCTATTGGTTCAGAGCTCGCTTCTGTCATCTTTCTCCGCCGAAGAGTGCAAATACACAAAAACGTGTTACAATCTTATTTTAGTGCAATTTTTGTTATGATAAATCCCCCCTACTGTCGAAAATCTTGTCCCCAAGATTTGTTTAAAAAGCTAATGATTCGGAATAATCTGAATTGTTGCGAAATTTTCATAAAACCGAAAGTTCAAAGTGGTATATATTTGATATTATCGCGCCGAAGGTATAGAATTACAAAATACACTTTCAAAAAAAAAAAAAAAAAAAAAAAAAAAAAAAAAAAAAAACACAAAAGATACAAAAACCACTATGTAAAAAATTGTCTTGGTTTTTTCCACCTCTCTGGGCAGTGGTGGCACCTTTTTGTAGAAAAATACAGTAGTGATAAAAACTGTAAAAAAAAAAAAATCTTAATTTACTATTGTCAAAAAAAATGTTTTTCATAGTACCGCAAGGTATACACTTTTATTGCAAGATATTATCCCTTTAGAATACATATAGTTCTATATCTGACACATACTCTTTATCTGCTTTGAAAAAAAAAATCTTTCAAAGTTAAGTCTGTATTAAAGGAGAAATGATTTTCGTAATTATTCCGGAAGAATGTAAAACAAGTATATGTATATCCCCTCCATTACGATCATTTTCCCTTCAAATATTTCTCACCAAAACTCCTTGTTTGGTTGACTACTGTATTATAAAGTCCCCACTTAACCTTTAAGCTAAACGAAAGGTATAAGGCTTTTTCTTTACTATCTTTGGAGGCTCTTCCCATTTAGGATTATTTTTGGAACTAGCTTAATCTAAACAAATGATCAACGAGGATTCCTTTACTATCTTTCAAGGTCCTTCCCATTTATAGGTTTTAGTTAAACTCTCTTGCAAGAGTTTGTGACTTTACTTTCAACCTAAATGAATGGAATCAGGGGTTTTCCTTTATTATCGTTCAATGCCCTTCCAATTTAGGATTTATTTTTGTAACTTGCTTAAGGTAAACAAATGGTCAACGGGGTCCTCTACTATCGTTCAAGGCCCTTCCCATTTATAATTTTTCTTTTCTTTTGATTTCGTCTCATAAATTTAACTTTAAGAACACTTTCACTCTTATTTTGCAAGTCCCTTTATATTTCCTCATAAGCGTCAACAGACTTATTATCAGGTAATTTATAAAACATTGCCAATGTAACTTTTAAAATTTTTAAATTAAACTTTTAAAATAATTATTAATCTTTTGCATAATCTTGAAATATTATTTCTCTAAATAATTTATGCAAACACCTAAACTCTGATCACCCCCAATCTCCTTGGTTGCATCTTCCACCTAACCAAATACATCTTCCGATAAACAAGTAAACAACAACATTCTCATGAATAGTTTATTCTGGGAAACGTTCATGTTAAAAGGTCACCCTATTGGTTCAGAGCTCGCATCTGTCATCTTTCTCCGCCGAAGAGTGCAAATACAAAATAACGTGTTACAATCTTATTTTAGTGCAATTTTTGTTATGATACCGCTGCTAAATATTGAAAAACAATGTGAACACCTCAGGTGCATCAAATAGTGCAACAACTTTTGTTGGAAAACTCGTCGTCATCAAATTGCACATGTTTTGGGCTTTTTAAAAGGCGTTTTAACTACGTGACCTCATACATTTTACTGTTGAGTAATTCTGCACACTGATTTGGTGCATAGTTATTTACTTTCTCATCCGACGAATTTGTAATTTTCGGTCATGCAGGCAAATTTAAAAAAAATATGATGCGATCCTGCGTTTCTTTTTCCCTTCAGTACAACGAGTTTTTGATTATTATTTAAAACACACTATAGGAGCATCAATATTTAAAGAAAGATAATTAGGAATGATTAGTTGATAAATCTCTTATGTCCCGTTTGACAATTTTGAACCCATTTTCGAGTGAAGGACATCTACATAGCACAGTTAAGGAGGTGGGGCCTAATTTATACAGGAAATAATAACTATGACGTCGCACAAAATGCAAAAAACCACAAAATGAAATTATTTGCTATTTCAAACTGCTGGATAGCTGTAGGCAACATACACTTACTATTACATACAGTTTTGTCGTTTGTTAAATCCCACGCAAAAATATATAAACGATGTATCGATCGAAATGCACTTGTCAATGTGACGTCATCTCGCATAAATGACGCAGTTTGTTCATAGTGAGAGACTTAGGAAGAGCAATACATTGATCTTGGAGGACCAATTTTTGACATTTCGTACCTACCACCAAGATAATGGGTACACATTAAAATAATACATTTCAGCAGCACTCAGAAATACAGATCAAACAATTGACAATATCTTTCAGTGGAAAACAGCAATTTTTGCATTTGGTTTCTGTCTGTACTGGAAAATTCCCAAATGAAACACAATTTTGTTTAAATCATGCAGAGACAACTTTCGTGATATGGCATCATCTATGCGTTGAGTTTTACAAGTAACTTTTTGAATTCAGTATCCAATTTTCGATACGTTATAAAATCCAAAACATTATTACGACAGTATTTTTTTCCTGATGTTATTATGAATACAAATTACAAACTTCTGAGTCACTTAATAAAATTGGTGGGAACAGGTATATTGATAGAAATAAAAGGAGTCAAATTTACCTATAAAAATTATTTATGATTTTTCCCAAATTACGCCAAGGCTCGGGGATAGAAAACACACAACTCGTTGGATGAAAATCATATCTAACCAAAAACCATGGGAGATCCTATGTTTATCTTATTTCCAAGTAAAATTCATTTTTCTATTTTCTCAGGAATTAAAGAGTCTATTAGTGACAAAATTAAACTTGGCTAAATACAGAAAATATTTCTATATATTTACATTCGCTATGATTTTCTACTATATAAGACAACTGTGAAATTGATTTGAAAGTCATTTTTGTGTATACTCACGCGTAGAAATATACACGGTGAAACGTGCGTTAACGTGACAGAGGCGTAGTCACAACCTTAAAATCTTATGCAAAATGAACTAGAGGTACTGTGAGCAATTAGCTAGCCAAATGATACCCTGGTCTCCCATATGAATATAATGTATCCATGTTTTGCTATGGGAAACCCAAATGATGTGTCGGATCAAAAAGTAAAATAGGAGGTCACAATGGCAATATGTAATAAAGATTCTGTGAAAGTTTCATCAGATTTTATTCAGTGGTATGAGAGGAGTTGCGATAAGAGATGGGTACCCAAAAGCGTAACAGACGGATGGACATACCGATTACTCTATACCCTCCCGCTTTTCAAGCGGGGGATATAAAAAAAAATCTCTGATATTCAAGATATGTAGCTCTTTAATTTGTGACCTCGTATACATTTGTTGTCTTTTTGGGTAGAAAGGTCATTCTATTAGCAAGAAAATTCTGAAACTTGATCATCTGAAATCACATCGTGTACATATTTTGGTGAAAAAAGTTATGCAATTTAAGAGCGCCTGTAGATTTCTCGTGATTCCTATCACTTACAAGCGTTCGTACTAATAGGCCTAAGCCATTCCTGATTTGGATCTAGTCAAACTTCTCTTAACAACAAAAATTTCTTGAACACTTGAAGAACTTTACAAGGCAACTAGATCCATACTTCTTTTTTAGAATAATGTAAGGTTGTATCAAGAATCGAGGCGGGAGGGATTGAACATAAACATTTTCTTCTTTCAGATTTTGTTAATTTCAATTTTTTTTAAATTTATATACACTGTTAAATACAAAAATATACTTTCACAGCATGATATATTTGAGAAGCATTTGAATTTTTGAATGAGAATAACAAAATGCAAATGTAGGGACACAGAATCAGAGCTGGACAATCCAGAAAATTTATGGTTTACGTATATTATACTGACAATTCTTAATATATATGTTTTTATGTGGATATTATAATATATTCAGATTCATATGAGGTAACAATTACTAGCCCTATAATTGGTTGTGGTCAATTATTTTAAAAGTCATACTCAGTTATGTTGCACTAGACCTTCCACATGAACATAAACATTTATTTTTTTTTCTACACTGGACTAAAAATAAATAAAGAATTGCCAACAACTGAATGTTCACTCACTTAATTTTCATATTGTCTTCAAAACAGCAATTATTGTATGATATTAACGTTTTATATGAAGATGCATGGTGAGACAGGTAAAAGGTAAAATGTCTTCGGAATTGTGATCAAATAGAAGTAATTAAACAAATTTAAAATTCGTGTTATAAAAATTCTAAGTCATTAACAAAAATATCCTCAAACTTCCATTGCATATTTGAACATTATTTCATGAATAAGAAAACCAATTCAAACTGTAATTTATTTTCTGCAAAACGAACTAGAATTAAGCAGTTTGGGTACTCAGTACATTTACGAAATTTGAGTGTGTAAGACGTCATTTGAGTTTCCATTTTGAGCTACTTAACACATTTCAAATTTAATGACTAACTTTTCCGATTTAAAGTGATCAAATCAGTGTTCTATTGTCATTTTACATAGTTGTACTAGGCTCAGTAAAATATTCAAAAATCCTTTCTCCTATGTAACCGACATTAAGAATTCAATAACTTGAATATCCGCCATTATGAATCGCCATTTTGACTTTTAACTATCAGCTGCACTATCACTCAATTGTAGAATAGTGAGATGTAGAGGGGCAAATACAAATCTGCTGTGTATGGATATTTGCAAATGTAAAATCCTGTAAAAAGAAGAATATAGAAACAATAGACAAAAAAAATCAGAGAAAATTCGAATTAAGCATAAAAACGACTAAATTTTCTGAGTTTAACTAATAATGTTAGCATCCTATTATAAATTTTATAGTTTTATTACACTTAGTTAGATATTCACTCATTACTTCTCCATTTTGAACAACATTAAGAGAATATTGAAAAAATTGGATGTCCGCCATTTTGAATCGCCATTTTGACCTCTTTAACGCCATTTTCATGAAGGTCAGCATATTTTTTCGGATTCAGCATACTCGAAATAGGTTAAAAAACTATGCTGGATCAAATAATAATTATTTGCCGTTGGAAGTTATTTCTAGCCCTCTTTTTAAAAATCAGGAGCAGACTAGAAGCATATGAGTAATTTCTTGGGAAATGTAGACTTTTTGAAGAAAATTTAGTTTAATAAATTACCAAAACCACTGATAAACGTAAACTGTTATTAAATATTGCATACAGATAAAAGCGTGTCTAACACAAAGACGTGCATCACCGCCACGGCATCACGTGACTTCTATTAATAGCAAAATTTTCCTTAATAAAAAGGCTTATAGAACAACAATACCCCGGAGTTTGATAATTTGTTTGAGTATGTAATATACCTGAAAAACATCTATTTTGTCTAAAAAGAGCTGCTAGAATCCCACTTTCTTGTCCGTATAAATATTTATTCCACACATTCGCACGAAACCTTACCCTTTGTTTTGAATTTTATACATTTGAATCGAGATTTTTCGTACAACCATGCTTAACTCGGAATTCTAGCAGCACTTTTCAAGTTTGTCATAACGCAAACTTTCAATCTGTACAAATCTTATGTTTTGAAATATCCAGCTTATTGTTGTTCTGTTGCATTTTTTGTTCAAGAATGACGGACGATAGGCCGACCGGGATACGTAATATAGCTGACTGTCTTCGAAAAAGAATATAATCGATGAAAACAAATTAGCATATCTGTTTAATTAATTGAATCCATATGAATTTAACACAATATTTCCGATATTTCCTTTTAAACTCCATTTTACGTATCTTTGAACATGCCGTCTTAGCCAAATTCTCTTTACACGACATGATCAATATCCAAGTTACTTGATGTACACATATGACGTCATCGGTGGTATATTTCAATCATAATGACTGTTACAGCATAACAAAATAAAAAAAAAATATATTTTTGTTAATGTTTACACGTTTCTAATCATTTTCTAGAGTTAAATTACATCGCTAAATACCAATACAAGTAGCATAATTTGGGTGGATTATCGTCACTTTAAGTAAAATTGAGATTATTTTATTGGTTCTTTGAATTTTTTTTTCAAAGATTTTTTAAAGTTAAAATATGACACAAAATATTAACTAGAACTGTCCAAACGGGACAAAATACCCCCCGCTGGATTTTTCAGAAGTAAGTTTTTCCATAATAAAGTTATGTATCAAACATGAATTATGAAATTTTCCTTCCATGACCTCATAGTTCCCCAGATGACCTTGGGACAAGGTCATGACACACCCATGGGTCATGGGTAAACTTTGTGTGAAATGACAACCTACCAAGTTTAACCATAGGAAAGATATGGACCGGACACAAATTATGAAATTTTTCTTCCAGTGACCTAAAACTTCCCCAAATGACCTTGGATCAAGGTCATGACATACCCTTGGGTCATGGGCAATCTTTGTGTAAAATGACAACCTCCCAAGTTCATCTATAAGAAAGATATGGACCAGACACGAATTATGAAATTTTTCTTCCAGTGACCTTGAAGTTCCCCAAATGACCTTGGTTCAATGTCAAGACACACACTTAGGTCATGGGCAATCTTTGTGTGGAGAAGTAGATTCTAATGTCCATCTGTAAGAAAGATATGGACTGGACAAGATTGCACAGACAGACGGACAGCTATACAGCTGGACGGACAGACAGATGGACAAGATGATTCCTATATACCCCCTTCTTCGTTAGCAGGGTATATAAAAAGAGAAAATCAAAATAAACACCCCCTTCCCCCAATTTTCTTAACACCCGGGTGGTAAATAGGGCTTATACAGTAATCCAGTAGAAAGAGTAATCTGTACTTGAAAAAAGCATCAAACAAATAGTCAAAATATTTGTATGACATTCAATCAAATTTTTGAAACAATGGCATTGTAATGATTAAAGAATTTGCAAAACTTTGTCTTTTAAACAGATTGTTGGTACCAAGAAAGTAGTAATTTATTTGTCAATAACCTGTCTTACTCAATAAAGAAATAAGCCAATATATTTATTTAAATATATTTTTTAAATTCAGTCAATAACTAATCTGTTCATATATTCTTCCATGCAACAGCACATGGTGAAGCAGATCGATCTACAGATCTACATTTCAAAAAATGTCTATACAGTAATAAAGAATTGCTAGCTGCCCCACTCTAGAGCTTTAACAAACTCCTCCTCAGAAAATGACAACATCTTTGCCGCCTCAATGTGCATCTACAATTAAAAAAAAATTCCCATATTTATCAAAATCAATTCATGAACAAATAAAGGTTGACAGACACATTGGACCTTAAGATATCCGGACACCAGATATTCGGATGCTTCAGTATCCCAACAATTTTTAATCAAGAATTTGCTGAACATTTTTTTGTCTTATTGATCTGGCAATTCAGGTATGCAGACGCTTCACATATCCAGACAAATTGACTTGGAACCAAAGCATACAGAAAAATGAGGCTCCACTATATATTATTCTGTATTTCTGAGTATGCCTATAGAGTAAAAGTTGTTATAATAACCTCACCTTCTGTCTTTTGAGTACATCTATGAGTTTGAGTTGTTTTTTGAACCCTGCCATGAGTTCATTCTTTTGTTTCTCCAGTCGTTTGTTGTCTGTCACCAGCTGATCAAGTCTCTTCCTTTCCTGTTCTGTGGATTCCTGGTTTAAGTAAATGATCAAAATTCAACTGAGTGGGATGAATTTAATACACAGTGCGTATTTTTACAACAGTTGTAAAATTCTTTGTCTGAGTCACTGGTCTATATTTTTATGCCATTAGATTCTACATTGATTTCTACCTCAATTAAAAAAAAATTATATTTCTCTTTATCCTCCAGTACTCTCAATCTTTGTTTTTATAGTTCCTTCTAACCTTGGATGTAGATTCATGTCTAAACAGCTGTTCCTGATATTTCTCTATATCCCCCAGTACTTTCAGAACTTTGATGATTTAGTTGATTCTAACCATTGATGTGAATTATTGCCTACACAGCTATTTCAATATTTCTTTATCTCCTAAAGTACTCTCAGTACTTTGTTTATTTAGTTTATCTTTACCTTGGATGTAGATTAATGTCTAGATAGCTGTTCTTTGTTTTTCTCTATCTTACTGTTCTTTGTATTACTCATATCCTCCAGCACTCTCAGTGCTTTGATTATTTATTTACTTCTTACCTTAGATGTAGATTTATGCCTAGACAGCTGTTCTTTATATTTCTATATCTCCTCCAGAACTTTCAGTACTTTGATTCTATAATTACCTTAGATGTAGATTTATGTCTAGACAACTGTTCTTTGAATTTCTTTATCTCCTCCAGTACTTTCAGTACTTTGATTCTATAATTAACTTTGATGTAGATTTATGCCTAGATAGCTGTTCTTTGTTTTTCTCTATCTTACCACTCTATGCGAAAGTCACCGGACCGTCGGTTTTTACCGGTAAAATTTAGGTCGGGTCGGTAAAAAATTTCAGTATACAGGACCAAATGTCCGATTAAAAATAAGGCCAAATAAATCTAAATTAAGAGGTACACATGGTCAAATTCCCCACAAATATCCTTTATTTGACCAATTTTGCAGTAATACCTGATTAATTTTTATGTATTACAACCCTGTCATGATCGTTTTTATTCTAATTTGAATTTCCTCTGTCAAGGATTAGAGATCTTTAGATAGCTCATACGTAGATTTGGTTGGGAAAATATTTAGATAGCTCATACGTAGATTCGATTTGGAAATTATTTTCAAATGATTATTGACTTGAGTAACTGTAATGAATTGTTTCAGGAAAAATAAATATGCATTAAAAGTGCATATTAAATTTAAGAAAATCTTTGATACAGTGTATGTTGTATATAAGTCAAATATGAAGAAAAAAAATGCATGCAATTGTATAAATAGATATCTTTTACAAAGGAAAATTATAAGTAGTTAACTTTCCTATTTCACTCTGTATTTATTTAAGATTTATTTGTGCTTAAATTTCACAGTGAAAATTTACCCCATCCCACCTCTTAATCTTAGTATCATAATGATGTATGGATTTTAAATGCGAAAAAAGTCGGTCTGGTAAGAAATTGTTCGGTCTGGTAAAAATTTTATTTTTACCAGACATTTTGTCCTGTAAAAATTTTAAACTTTCGCGTAGACTGTCTTACTGTTCTTTGAATTACTCATATCCTCCAGCACTCTCAGTACTTTGATTATTTAGTTACTTCTTACCTTGGATGTAGATTCATGTCTAAACACCTGTTCCTTGTATTTCTCTATTCCTCCAGTACTCTCAGTATGTTATTTAATTAGTTTATTCTTACCTTCGATGTAGATTTATGTCTAGATAACTGTTCTTTATATTTCTCTATTTCCTCCAGAGCTCGGTTCAGACGTACTTCTGTGGCACTCTGGGAGGTCGTCTGTTGTTTCTGTTGTCGCTTCATCTGCTCCAGCTCCTACAAAATGGTACAGACACATGGATTAGTTATGAAATAAAGTCACATATATTAGACAAAAAATTTATAAACTGTACATACAGTCAAAAACTGTATTTAATTTCTTACAGCTGCCAGTTTAGCATCCAGTTTACTAAATTTTTGCGACACCTTATTTTCGTGAGATAGCCTTTGACTCTTGATTACGAGACAAAATTTTTACAAATTTATGGTTATTGCTCTATTATACACGAGAATTAAAATTTTCGCCAGCACACTCTCTCGCATATATACGCGAAAAATGCAGTTAACTTGCGAATAAAAAGTGATTTAAAGTTACCTCCCTTTCTTACGGCTGTCATTTCAACAATTTCTCATTTTCCCTTTACCTCCTCCGGGATCTTTTTATATTTATTACGTTCTATAGTTACTAACCTTTTGTACAGCTGCCAGTTGACCCTCCACACTCTCTGATTTACTACGAGCCTCCTCCGCGATCTTTTTATATTTATTATGTTCTATAGTTACTAACCTTTTGTACAGCTGCCAGTTGACCCTCTACACTCTCTGATTTACTGCGGGCCTCCTCTGCGATCTTTTTATTTTATTGTTCTATAGTTACTAACTTTTCGTACAGCTGCCAGTTGACCCTCTACACTCTCTGATTTACTGCGAGCCTCCTCTGCGATCTTTTTATTTTATTGTTCTATAGTTACTAACTTTTCGTACAGCTGCCAGTTGACCCTCCACACTCTCTGATTTACTACGAGCCTCCTCCGCGATCTTTTTATATTTATTATGTTCTATAGTTACTAACCTTTTGTACAGCTGCCAGTTGACCCTCCACACTCTCTGATTTACTGCGAGCCTCCTCCGCGATCTTTTTATATTTACGTTCTATAGTTACTAACCTTTCGTACAGCTGTCAGTTGACCCTCCACACTCTCTGATTTACTGCGAGCCTCCTCCGCGATCTTTTTATATTTATTACGTTCTATAGTTACTAACCTTTCGTACAGCTGTCAGTTGACCCTCCACACTCTCTGATTTACTGCGAGCCTCCTCCGCGATCTTTTTATATTTATCCATCTGTGACTGCTGCGCTGCATTTGTTCGGTGCATACGTCCTCTTTCTTCTTCTAGTTCTTTAATTCGAGACGTCAAGCCAGTGTTAGCTTCATCCTAAAAAAATTTAAATTCAGAAATAATGTGGTCTCAACAGTTATGTTAATTAACATAGTTACATTAATTCATGTGTAAAACAAGATGTGTCTGTGAAACACTATGCGTCTGGCGGCAACAAAGTTCGAAAAAAGCTATTTTAGCATATAGGCCACAGTCAAAGTCACAAGGTCATTGACCTTGGTGTCATTTGAAAGAACTTGATTAGTGGAGTGTGAATACCAAATATGAAGTCTCTAACTTTCATGGTTCAAAAGTTATGGCAAAGGTTAAAGTTTGCAGACAAACAAACAAAAAAAATGAATGGACAAACAGACAGACAGACAGGAATGTTCTTCATTCCCTATACTGGATTATATGATTTATAACAAAATGATTTTGACACTGTAATTTTTTGGTTACAATATGTACCCTATGTGCTATTCTCTTTCTCTCATTGCTAAAAAGACATGCCAAATATAATTTTGTACCTTCTTGTTACACTCCTGAGATAACCTGTCCACCTCTTCCTGCATCACTCGTAACTTGGCCTTCAAAAACCGAATTGTCGCCTCTTTAATATAAGAAGAAAAATTATGCATTTATTTTATGTGAGGGCAGGACATCTTAAAAAAACTACCATGTGTAATGGACTAAGAAAAATATGTAATGGACCAGACTGGGATTCAAACCCTGTCCCCAGAATCTCAGGTGCTCTATCAACTCTATCTGGCCATCACTGAATGATTCCTCATAGTTCCCTAACAGTTTTTCCCCCTGGAGATACCAACCCAGACTCCTCCCTGGTAGGTCTTACATCACTGTCACTTTTAGATCCTGGTCAGGTTACAGGAAAGGAGAACATATGTGGATGGACCAAGTATCAAAGTCAGGACCCCAGCACTACTGAGTGCTTCCATATAAATATCACTCACCATGGTTGTGCTGCTTTTGAGTTGAAGATTTTTAAAAGATATTTCTTATATACTAGCGCGCTCCTATGTTAAACTTGGACCGTCCATTGTCGCTCCTCCCTATCCCAAAGCCATCTTTTAAACAGATATGAATCTACACCACCTTAGGATAATTCACATTAGTGTCATCTTTCCTGACCCAGTGGTTCTTGAGAGATTTTTAAAATATGCCATCATATTTTCTCTATGTCTTAATTATCTCCCCTTGAAAGAGGGCTTGGCCCTTCATTTGAACAAATTAAATTCCCTTCACCCAAGGATGCTTTGTGGCAAGCTTGATTGAAATTCTCCCAGAAGAAATGGAACATGTGAAAAGTTTACAGATGAACAAACAGCTACACAGACTACACACAAACCTGACTTGAACTTTCAGCTCAGCTAAGCTAACAAAATTAATCCTCTCTGTTTTTTGCTTTCAGATAAATGTAGTAATAAATTTTTATTGCTCAGAGAACTCAGCATTCATTACAAACCTGTTCCCATGTCTGCCGCGGCCTGAGGTATAACATCGTCGTCTTCTTCTAAGGGGAGATCACCGCTGTCCATCTGACCCTCAATGTTAGCTACTGTGTTCTGTAGGGAAAAGTTCTTAAAATCCGTCATAAACGTCTCGTCTGGAACAGCTACGTCATCCGCGATGTTTGACTTTGTACTACGAGGCCGGGATCTAGGGTATTAAAAGAATTTAAGAAAGGAAATAAGATTAGTGATTCAAATTTATACGTATTTGTACTACGAGGCCGGGATCTAGGGATATATATATATATAAAAAGAATTTAAAAATTGAAATGTTATTTGTGATTCAAATTTATCTAACAAGCATTGTGTGAGAAAGAATGATCAGCAAGGATTCATTTCTGAGAATGTCTGAATTCAAAAATAAAGTATGTTAAGAAAAAACAAACTAAGATATTTTCAGCACTTATACTGTGTATATATTTATATCAAATAAAAGGTATGAAATATCATCTAATATAACATTTATAAACATTAATAGGGTAAAAGACTAAATCATATAAGTTCTAATGAAAAGATTTATAAAGCATCATGATAAATATTTGAATTTGCAGATGTCAGAAACTTTGCGAAGGACTGAATATAATTATACATCACTTACTTTGCCGAGATTGGACGCTTTGTTTTGGATTGTGCACGATTTTGATTGGTGGACTGTGGTCGAATCTGATTGGTCAGTTTAGAACCTGGTCTTGAGGAGGACTATCAATAAAATATTTCTAAAAGTCGGTATTGGTCAACAACAAATTTTCATCAACTTCAAATACAATGTTTATTTCACATCTAATTTATTCAAACAAGTACTGTAAGTTTCCGTATAGTAAAACATCCTTAATATTTATAACAAAGTGCCACTGCCCAGGGACAGACGATTTCGCTTTGCTATAAACTTTATGTAATTTGTTTTATCCCATGTTTACACCTTTATCCCGTGGATATGACCCATTGGATAAATTTTTCATATCCCACACTTAAGTGCACTTATGACGTCACAATGGTTTTTGCGTTAGCGTGATGAAGTTAAATAAAGTGGAGTACTATATAAAACAGTGTATAACATCGGTTGTGAAGCATTAAACATGGGATAAAAAGAATCTCCCATGATTTGTAGTTGGGTATGACATGAAAATCATTTTGCTTTAAGTGTCAATTCTTTATATTAAATGCATTTATAATAGCGCGTTTTACTGTATTTGACTGTATGAAATTCGCAATGAAAAGGATCAATTTATATTCAACAGTTTCTGTAAAAACTAAAAATCACCCTCAGGTGTTCATAATGTGACATCGGAAATTCTACATTGCAATGTCCCCCTGTTGACATCATTAAATTGTCTGTACAACCCGACTCAGAACATCAGTTTTATTGTAAGCATAAAATGTTAGGATATTAAATTGAGGAGCAGTCCTTACCTTGGCTGTTGATTCTGTGTTTTCATTTGGGCCTGTTATGTCTTCATCAAATTCTCTGTCAAAAAAAAAATGTGTAGCATTTATAAATCTCTTTAAATAATAATAAAAAAAAATTATATATTTTAAAATATCATGTTTCTGACAAATAAACAGAAATGCCTTTAGTATTTTTATATATCAAAGATTGTGTGCTAAAATTCTTGTGGGAAAAACGAATTTACTGAGAAAATTACAAGTTATCTCCCTTTAAGCATTTTTCTACAAAGTACAATAATACCAGAAAATCTCCTTTTTCCAATGACAATAAGAACTGAAATCGGACACTTGGGGAATTATGCCATTGAGAATAAGAACTTAAATCTGACGCTTACTTGAGGAATTCCTCTGAGTTAATGTTGTCAAGGAGGCGGGATTTAGACAAAACAGATTCCTGTTCACGCTGGAAAAAAAAAATCAGAAAACTAAACTTAAAAAAAAAATTAATTGAACATTTACTTGATCTTACAATCATTGAGAAATGCCTTTTGTCATTAAGCATAGGACCAGAAACATTTCAGCATGGGAGACAAATTTATAAGAAACATTTAGACAAATTTATTCTTTTGAAGAACTGATATTCAGGTAAGCTACAAGAATTATTTAGTGATAGGATTTTGAATACTGTAAAGTCACATATTTTTTTGGTTTGAGATGAAATTGCTGATATGTGGGAATTTGAAATCATGGTTGCAGAAGTGTTGAGTGAAAACAGCAAAAAATTAAATTAAACCCCACACAAAATTTGTTGATTTCACAGTAATTGCTCATACAAAGGGCAATGGTCTCCGAGGAATGATTGCTATCAACTAAACACCCAACAGTGTCTTGTTTACCAATAAATAACAGAACCAGCCACTCACTAAGACTTCCTCAGCCTCTGCTACAAGGTTAGCTGTCTTTGCCTCTAACTCGGCATTTAACTTCCTGAAAAAGTCACATAAGTTAATGCAACATTCAAATAACAACATCCCTACAAGTTTATGCATTTAGTGTTTAAAACAAAAACCAACAATACATTATTTTATGTAACTAGTATACAATCCATGATTGAGTATTTTTTCAAAACTGACAGCAGTATAAGTCTTGAAAGGGCATATTTCGGGTTAAAGGGAAACATATAATAAATCAAGCTTATATTTACTAAACAAAATGAATAAAGATATCACTTTTACTAAATTATCAATTGATCAATGTCTGGTCTGTGTAAAATATTACTTGTATTCCTCTTCTTTGCTGGCCAAATCTCTGACACCTGATCCACCCCTGGATGCAGACAAATTCCCGGATCCACCTCTGGATGGAACATTTGTGTTCTTTACGCCCTGGGAAGACTGTCTCCCTGACAAAGGTCTTACTTGTTTTGCCTAAAGATAGAAAAATGATATCTGATCAGTCATTTTACATTTGATTAAAAAATGTGGCTATGGTAACACAGAAAGCAGTCTATAGACACTGCTTTAGGCAGCTCTGAGGGTACATGTAGGACTTTGTGTGAAGATGTGGAGTTGTATGAAGCACCTGTGTCACTGTGCCCATATCGTAATCTCAGGGAGATTCATAGATTAGAACATTCTATTGTTAAAATGATATTATCCTGATTGGACCTGGTTTAATGATAGAATTTGTTCCATGTATTTTCAAAGTAACACCTTTTCAATGTATTCTTCAAAATCAGTGGCCAGTAAATAAGGAATAAAGGATCATATACTGTCTCCAGGGCCCTGTGTATTTCTCGCAGTAAACAAGTTCGGAAGAAAATGCCCCATGGAAATGGAAAATAGCTTGAGGGATCTTGAAAACAGTGAGACTTGCAGGAAATTCTTTGCTCAATTCCTGGTCAAGATAACTCAATTACATATTAATCAACAATATAGTACATGCCTCCCTGCAAGTTAAACAATGGCTAGCCTGTGTATAATCCGAGATTCCTCTGACTCTAACCCCTGCTTTTATATTGTGACTTGTGCAGGGGAGAGTCAGAGCGGAGACCATATTGAATAGTGGGAATACCGCGATACCACTTGGCGCCGCAAAATAAAGTTGTAAAAGGTACCAACACCAGCTGGTGTTGCTGAATTCCCACTTTTCAATATGGCCTCCGCTCTGACTCTCCCCTGCACAAGTCACAATATAAAAGCAGGGGTTAGAGTCAGAGGAATCTCGGATTAGTCTGTGTAGCCCTTGGATAACACTACAATGGTACAGGCTTTATGTGATTACAGAGGGAAATAAATATTCTATTCTGCATTCAGATTCTACAAAAAAGGGATGAAAAGAAGCAGTTTGGTCGATTGAGTTTGAAGCGTTCGTAGCAACTGGTAAATTTCCCTTTTTCTTGCAATATCTTCCAAGCCCTTAACGGTTAAAAAAGAAAAATTCCATAAAATTAAATCAACACACAAGCAAGTAAGCTTTTGACTCGATAAAGTGACTTTAAATTATCCTCGGCTTACAGAATTATTTCTTGACTGTGCTTCTGACATGATTACAATCTACTTTACGACTAATAATGAAAGTCGTAAACAAAGTCAATATTTTAGCATAATCACATTAAATTAAATGGGTCAACATCGGATGAAGTTGAAATCGCTCCAAATGTGCACTATTTGAAAAAGATAAGGACAAGTAAATGAAGCTATCTACTAATAAAACATCTTACAAATAAACAACGAGAAAAATAAAATGAGGACAATATTGACAGACTTTCAAAATAATTATTTCCACAAAGAATTATTATTTCCAAAATTATCCGATTTTGCGACTTCAAACCCACCTATGACATTCAACGCATGCGCAGAATTATATATGTAATCGAAGATACAAATATTTACAAAAATATTGGACGCCATGTGTCGAAAAAGACGTGATTTCCCCTCAAATCACCTTTCTTTCTACAATGTCCACTAATTTCCTACAGATAAGCGATGTAGGCCTTGAATTTGAAAGCAGAAACAAGCTTGGCGCACAAAGTAGCGTGCGTCATGACGTTAGCGCAGGGCTCGACTCGGAGTCGCTGGGAGGGGGAGCGTTCAATGTGAAGCAGAACAGAAAGCCTCGGAGTGAGGGGAGGTACAGCAGTATCGGGGATGGATTGGAGTCACGGATCAGGTGTGTCTACATTGTACCTCTTAACCTAATGACACAGGGTGATATTATCCCCCCTCCCCATGTTATTTACCTATTTGTAAGAACTTATGAATATTAAGTTGACATTTCAGGGTTATTTCCCCTCCACCTATTTTTATGACAATAATTTCCCTAATAACTTGACGGTGTGACTGTTAGGGCAAGCGCAGACACTATTCAGTTGTAATTTAGATCAGGCTCGTCAAACCGCACGTTGCATTTGGTGTGTTTAGACTGTCATCACATGACGTTGTGTGTAGCACAACCAAGCTGAAGCATGAAATGTGCTGACTAATTTAAATGAAAATCAATGTAATTAATATTTATCTGCAATATATTCATTAAATCAAAGCCATATTTATTTTGTGTTGAACTCTGTAGTTATTCTGTATTTTCTGATTAGTGCAGTCTCGCTTTTTCACTTTTTATTGGTCTCCTTAGACTTCAAACCGCTTGAGACATTATCCCCATTTTGAAGAGACATCAGACTGTAATTTTTAGTACCATCCATTGAATCTTGTTGATGTAATGTATTTGGGGACTGTTTAACACTATTATTTTGTAAAATTTTGCAATTCGGCTCTCTTATAAAACATTTACACCAAGCTAGGTGCACAACATGATGTGAGACCTCCCTGATTTTGTAATATATAATTTGAATTAACAGGGATTTTTTTAGGGTCTCTCTGGGGCCGAAATTCGGACCCATTCCCAATGCTAGAAAGTGTAGGTTTTTCCCAAAATTACACCTAAAAATTCCCAAAATGAAAAAAGTGTTAAGTTGTAAATTATTAAAATAAAACAATCAAAAACAGATGTTACATTCCCTATGTGCATGACTTTTGCTTGTTATTTCCTTTTTATTTGTATGAAGATATTTTTCCCAATTTCAACCAAATATCGCTATTTTTCCCAATCTTGACAGCCCCGGCCCCTGGAATCAAAGGGTAAAAAAATCCCTGATTTATCAATGTTCCTGAATATTGAATTTTTAGTACAAAAAGTGATTTGATAATTTATATCGTTCTTTTGGAAAAAAACTATACTGAGATTAAATTAGGTAAAGTTTAAACTGTTTAGTGTATAGTTTTCATCATGATGAAATAATCAATGTTAATGATAATTATTGTAGTGGTTTTAATTTCTATTTCAGTATTGAAGCAAAGGGAAAAATTGACAGACTTCTGGTAAAGTAGCAATATTTTCTTTGATTTGTGTTTCTTTCAATCCATGTCGATTGATTTTAATGTTATCGCACTTTGACTGGATGAGTTGTAAATACATGATGTTGTTGTAGGGAGAAATAAAGAATTTGTCAGACGTGGAGAAATTTGTGTTGTATCTGAAGCTTCCGACCGGAGATACATCTTCTGAGGACCTGAGAAGGTAAGGCCTTAAGCCATACCTACTGTATATAGGGAAGTTTTAGTCCCCGTTTTATTTTTGTCCCTTTGCCCTACCCTCATTTGGGGGAATTTAAAACCAGGCAAATTCAAATAATACTGTGCAGTATAATTTCTTAAACAAAACTTTGACCATGATGACGGGGGAATTTAAAACTGTACAAAATTGTTTGCAAGTGTGAAACAGACCTAGAGCCAAAAAACCCTTTATACCGTACACATATTATAATAACAGTCAGGGGCATAATGCAAACAAACTATTAACAAAAATAACTCAACTGAGTAATTTTTTTTAGGACAGACAATACATTTCTCCATAATATATTTTTTTTCCAAGATTTTGTCATTGAAGTATTGCAACTGTAACATAATTATTTACCTTGACAAAAAATTGAGGTACCTTACCAAGCATTTTAGAGAGATACCAGATGATGGTATTTCTAATAATATAACCCTTTAGGGAAAACATGATTTCCCAATAATCAAATTTCTCAATGTTTTGATTTTTTGAAGACGATTTGAAACCGGTTTAGAAATCAAAAAGAAGTAAAAATTTTAAATAAAATTATTTTCATATATTAGGAGGGTAGACAGAACATATGTTTGGGGAACACCTCATCTGAACTAAATAGTAATAAATGTTAGTTGAGATAAATAGTCCGAAAAATCTGACGTTTTTCTGGCTTTTTAAAGATTTTGATAATTTACATGCCAGGAAAACGTCAGAACCGGCGCCATTACAAAACTGGAAATTTCACCGTCTTCAACTGGAGCTGATTTTTGATACTTGTGAACCGACCTAAATGCCGAAATCAGAATTTATCAAAAGCACAGTGCCTCTAGTACTCACCAATATCGATGAAAAGAAAATATCACTACACATTGCATATTCACAAGGTTATACAATCGTTTGTATTTTGATTATCATTTTGCAGAAGCTTCTTAAGTCGCTTGATATTTTTATTTAAATAAATACTTTCAACATCATGATTTGCTGAATTGCAGAAATGCAGCCCTTGCCTGGGGGGCATAAAACTGAGATTTCGGTCTTACTTTACACTATAAATTCCTTGGAAAAAGTGAGATTGAGATCAAAAGTTAGTCTTAGTTTTTATGGCCCCAGGCCAGGTCAAGATTCACAGCTCTAACAATGTTTATATTTTTTCCCCAAATGTAGAACGCCCACCCCTTACTCCAAGCAGGCTAACAGAGTAGAGCAGAGTCTGGCCTACACCTGGATAAAATCTCACCTGGAGGAAGATATAGAAATCTGTCTACCCAAACAAGAGGTCTATGATGAATACAAGTAAGTGTAAAGCCACGGGAACCAGTATTGCTGAGTAAATTCTAGGCTTTGTTTATGATTGTAGCAGCTAATATAATTACTAGGATAGATAGTAATTTACAAGTATAAAATAACCCTTGCTTTCCCTGTTTAGCAGCTAGGCTGATCTATGTAAACTGCATAGCTGCTACAATTTTGAATAAAGGTGAAAGCCTTGAAATAAGATGTACCTGAAAATGGAACAGAATGTTAGGTTGAGCTTCAACAACTTTTGGGGTGTTTTAAAATATTTGGGGCCATATACTGGCCAAATAATGATTGTAAATATTTAAAGTGTACCTTTGACATAGTTTATTTGGCCATTCAGGGTTTAATCTAAGGCATATTGACTACCAATTTTCAGTGTTTTTCTCATAGAGAAAATTTCCCTTGAAAATCAAATTTTCCCTTTTTGATGAGTAAAATATCCCCCTTACAATAATAAACACATCAGTCAATTATTTTTTTCCTTCATAAAAGCTGAAAAATTCAAAGTAAAATTTTTTCAGTATATGAGAAATATGTTTTTACTTTTTTACTTTTTGTGCTTTAAATGGTCAGAAAAAAGCTGAAATTCAATTGGCCCCCAAGCAGGGCTTCCCTGCTATTGCTCGATTGGTTCTGACTTGATTGATTTTCCCAATTTCTCTAATAAGGGTAGTTTCCCCGAAAACCTAGGTTAATCCCTGATATTAATTACATGCAGTATTTTTAGTTTAGTGCTCCGCTCTTTACAGGTTATACTGTGAGAACCACAGTCTTGTGCCCCTCTGTAACGCTGACTTTGGGAAGCTGATGAAGACTGTATTCCCCAATGTCAAACCAAGGAGACTCGGACAAAGAGGACAATCAAGATATCCTTGACCCAACACTGTTAATATATTATGTCAAGGTCAATTTATATAATTTATTCACCATGTTCATATCTATTTTAACTTTAAAGAAGAAAGGCAGGTTAGTTTTGTAGCTGTCTCTCAAATGGGGATCAAATATTTCTCTTTCTGACTATTTACCATGTTTACCAGTGTTGATAGTATTAATGACCTTGACCTAGTTTTACGTACTGCTATGGAGGCTTGAGGAAGAAGTTGGATGTTGAGGCGCCATCGTTACCAGAAATAGACATCAGCGCTCCCCAAGACAAGGTTATTCTCATAGCTAAGCTTTTATATTCAGAACAGGCCTAGTATGATTGATCTCTGAACTTAGGTTATGTTGAACATATGTGTTCAAGGTATTTCATATTGATGCTTATTATAATATCTTTTTCTCTAACATTGTATGCTAAATTGAAGTGATTGATGAAATATTAATTTCTTGAATGAATTTTCAGAGAGAGAGTTTATTAAATAAGCTTTATGTCAGAAAAATCTTATTAAATAGTGTATTATGTAAGTTTTAAAACAGTCGGTTAAGATTGTATACATCAGAATTTTTTAAACCTTTCTAATATATTAAGTTTGAATTCTGATAGGTTAAATTGTTTCTAAATTTGATTCTGAATTTTGATTGGTTGATTTTGAATTTTGATTGGTTGTTTTTCTTCATTTCTGAATTCTGATTGGTGCCTCACAGGATGAGAAGACAGAGGATAACCACCTGTTTGGGGCGTCATGTGACCTGGTGATGGAGTGGGCAATGAAGCTTTTGGAACAGAATTTTAGCGGAATGCGGGAACTGGCGGAGTATCTGGTGTCAAGTCTGTTTGTCAACAGCAAGTCTGTGTCTGCCTTCACTGTCATAGCAGCCATGGAGGAGACAGGGGCCCAAAAAGGTGGGTATCATTTAGTGGAGGTACAGACAGGGACCCAAAAAGGTGGGTATCATTTAGTGGAGGTACAGACAGGGACCCAAAAAGGTGGCGTATCATTTAGTGGAGGTACAGACAGGGACCCAAAAAGGTGGGTATCATTTAGTGGAGGTACAGACAGGGACCCAAAAAGGTGGGTATCATTTAGTGGAGGTACAGACAGGGGCCCAAAAAGGTGGGTATCATTTAGTGGAGGTACAGACAGGGGCCCAAAAAGGTGGGTATCATTTAGTGGAGGTACAGACAGGGACCCAAAAAGGTGGGTATCATTTAGTGGAGATACAGACAGGAACCAACAAAGTAGGTGTCATTTAAAGTGAGTAAAGACATGAGCCCAAAAAGACAGATCATATTTCAAGTTTATACAGATAAAAATCCAACAAGGGGTGTAAATTTTTATTTTGTCAAAAAGGTTGGCCTCCATGAGAGTTGAGGTAGTGTTTCCCTATAGTTGTTTATGGATGGTAAATCATGAAGAAAAAAAAATTATCTGGTATAACAGTGAGAAAATCCAGAACCATATTAAGAGATCCTACTTATTTTATTCCTCTCAATTTTCAGCTCCGTCCATGTTCTCTAACACAACAGGTGGGGATCGTCACCGGGAGACCCAGTTACAGCTACAGAGGAAGCTCCACGAACGCGAGAATGTGACGCGACAGAAAAAGAAACTACAGCAGATGAAGGAGGATAACATAGCAAGACAGAGGCAGGACAGACAGACGCCGCAGATAACATCTCCTACTACGCCACAGGTAAATCACCACAAAACACACCACACAACACCAGTCACACAACAATATAGATATAATAACACAGATCACATCTCCTATGATGCCACAGGTAGAGCACCACAATACACATCACACAACACCACTATAGATTACATCCTCACAAAGCAACAGGTAGTACACCACAATAGATACCACAGAAAACTACTAAAACAGCACCATAGGTAGTACACTGCAGGGATTAATCTAGAGCGTATTTACTACCGATATTGGGTGTTTTTCCCCTAGAGAAAATTTCCCCTGAAGATCTAATTTTCCCTTTTTGATGAGTAAAATATTCCCCTTACAATAGTAAAAACCTCAAATATTTCTTTTTCCTTCATAAAAACTGAAAATTTAAAGTAAAATTTACATTACATGAGAAATATGGTTTTAATTTGCTACTTCATGCACTTTAAACGGTCATAGAAATGCTGAAATTCAATTAGCCCCAAAAAGGGCCTGTCCTGCACTAGCTCGAGTGGTTCCCAGACCCCGGCTGATTTTCCCAATTTCTCCAGAAAGGGTAGTTTCCCCAAAAACCTAGATTAATCCCTGCGACTATATTTCCTAAACTACAATACACACCACAAAACACTGTAGTCATAGAAAAAAAATGTTTTTGAAGGTAAAGTAATTGGAATAATTTTTTTATCTTTTCCAAGTGAAAAAATAAGAAAAAATTATTAATATAAATTTCCATTACCATTTCAGGAGCTGGTATCGCCTCGTAAAATATTTGATGAAACAGAGGACAGTGAGATGAGATCACACTCCGGTCTGTCCTCAATCCAGGAGACACACTCCGGTCGGTCCTCAATCCAGGAGCTGTGTGGAGTCCGGCCTCAACGACAAAGATCAACGTCAACCTCCCGACGAAAACGGACCAAGTCAGTCACACCACAAGACCCCACAGAAAAGGGAGGGGGAACCAGCTCAGGGGAGGAGATGGCTCAACATGTTACAAAGGAGTCAACGAAGGAGGACCAGATTAATTTGGACCAAGGCATTATGGGAAGAATGTCAGTAGATTCAGACTTGAGGAGGAATTCGGAGTCAGATTCCACTGTGGAGATGATGACTGTGGAAGACTTGGTGTTTCAGAGTGAGAAGTTGAGGGAAGAAAGCTGGAGGATTGGAGAGAATAAGGTGGAAGATATGGAGGGAATAGAAAGAATCCCAGAGTTTAAAGGTGATAGAAGCCAGAAATCCATTCCTATAACTTCTCTATTGTCAGAGGAGTCCATATTTCAGCTGCCACCTCTTTGTGCGGGAGGTAACTCTTCTATGTTAGAAGATAAGGCAGCTCAGCATGTAAATATAGCACAGGTCACTTGTCATCCATCAGAAGAAAGCGGGCATTCTCAAGTGAATCGGGAGACTGCACGTCAATCATTTCTGGTCAATTCTGAACAGGATATAGGAGTGATTCCTAGTGTTGTGAACGTTCAATTGAGTGCATCTCCAGATCACCAACAACAGAATCCAGATTTAAAATCCGGATCCTGCTCAGGTGCCATTGAATCCATATCAGTTCCAGTCAGCTCAAAACCAACCCATCCATCCACCACACCACCACAACTCAGCTTCCTTCAAAAGGAACCACAAACCATCCCCAAAACATCTGTCTCAAACCGCAGTGCATTTGTTCCCTTCTCACAAGTCAGGAAAGATAATCCAGATGAGGATCCTGATATTTTTTCAGATCCAGATGGAAGTCTCTGTCTGACTGACAAGGCTCAAACAATTCTGATCACAGAAAATGGAAAACAGTTCATCATCATGACTCCAAGGCCTAACATGTTAAACCTCCCAACCAGTACCGATCCACAGGATTCACAAAACCAGATAGTCCCAATTACACTGAGCTCAAACCTACCCTCCACTCCAGTCAAGTCAAGTGGGACAGCAGCTCAAGCTGAACCTCAGTCACCAACCACTCCAAAGAAAAACCGGTCTAGGTTCACACCCATACGTCCAAAAGGTTCGCCTGCCAAAACTGTCTCCTCCATACTGAAAGAACAGAAGTACCCTGAAAAACCAGACTCTGAGAAGATAGACCGATCCAAGTCAGTATCTACCCTGCTAAAGGAAAAACGAGAAAGGGAAGCCAAGATGCAGTTTTCTGTTTCAACTAGTGTTGTCCCAGCAGTGAGTGTGGCCAGTGTAGGAGCCCTTACTGCAGTACCAGCCACCTCTCTTTCTCTGCCAAGTAAAGAAAATCCACACGGTGAATACATCATAATTCTGAACCCTGTCAACCCTGGATTAGGCAAAGTTTCCCTGACAAGTGAGTCTGTGACGTCTGTAACCACAACCCTAACTACAGCGTCCAGTCACAGATCCATGGAGTGTTCCAGCTCCACTCTGGATCCTGGTCAGAGGAGAGAGAGGAGTCGCACAGCCTCTCTATCAGAATGTGAAATAACGAGTCCCAGCACCCTGGACAATCTAAACAGCTCGGATCTCTCTGATTCTTCTGTTGGAGACGAGAAGCCATCAAAGTTGGCAAAAATTGTGGACAGCGATCAGAATGTCTCCTCCCGTCCAGGTAGCAGGTGCTCCGTAGATCGGGAAACTCCGTCCATTCTCGGTCGTAAGAGAAAGCTGTTCAGCTCTCAGTCTATAGAGGGCAGTAGCTTTATAGAAAGGCTGACACAGAGAGTTTCCAGTCATGAGGAAGATACAGACTTCACGATGGAAGACGACAGGAGAGCTTTGTCCTGTAGCTTGGATGATAAGGAGAGGTATTCCCAAAGAGAGGTTTCCAGGGCATTTGATGACAAATTGAAATTAGCAGAGAAACGAAACTATCCAGACATCTCTGTCTTGGAATCTGATGCACTTAAAGATGTCTGCATTCCTGATCCGTCCAACATTATCAAGAAGGGGAAGGAACTCTGTAAACAAAAGCAGGATACTGGTGTTGGAGTTACCTCCCTTTCTTTGAGAAAATCTCAACAGAGGTTACTTGAAGAAAAACCAAGATTAGATGAAAGAATGAAATCCTTTTTCCAGTTGAAAGAAACAGTTCAGCCAGAGAAGACAGAGGAAATTCAGGACAGCGAGCTACCTCCAGATGTAGCAGAGTTTATCACAGACAGCATGACGCAGGCTCATTTAGGTGAGCAGATGGAGGTCAGCATGGATCCAGTCAGATCACGCAGTCTATCTCGGCAGGAGGTAGTGCAGGAAATCTGTAAAAGTCTGCAAAACATTCCGTGTAACCCTTCGGTTCTGCAGCCTGCCCAGTCCCCCACTCTTCCTTCATTTCCACAGAGATCTCACTCAGCCAAGAACCTTCTCCTTACACCAGTGTCATCAGGGACAGAAAAACCCACACAAGATGATGACCAATTTCGCATTCCTTATCGTTCACAGTCCGTCACTGATGCTTCCAGGGGTATGTTAGATGTTCAACTAACAGGCCCAAATAAGATGCCCTCTCAGCATAGTGTAAACATAAGCCAGCAAAGCACAAAGAAACCATCCACGGGGGGAGTGGAGTTTGCCAGTCCTCAGCGTCCAGTCAGACGACAGCGCACTCCTTCAGTGGAGAAACTTAGAAAGAGGGAGTCTTCGCTGGAGCGGAACATGGTTCAGAGAGAGTCTTCAGTGGAGCGTAGCATGGCTCAGACACCCCATTCTGACCCAGGCTATGGGAGTGTGGGACCCAGTCCTATACTCCACTCGGTGCTTGTTTCTACGGGAACACACGTGTGTGACTCCACCTACAGCTCAATGTCCAGTACATCATTCTCCGTATGTCGCCCAGATTCCGCTCACAGCGTGACTAGCGACGGAATCATTCCCAGTCCCATGACATCACCACGATTCCAGACGTCCACACCGTATCATCTCAAGTCCCCGTGCGTAACGCCAAACCAAGGTCCAGCCAATAGTGAAGGTTTGCCCATCCAGTCCTTTATGCCTATACAAGGTTCATCATTAAAGATAGACAATAGCAAAGTGACGCTCATTCGGCCCGTTGTGACTATAGCCAGTCAGACTTCACAAAGTGCCATAGCAGGACAAGTTGTTATGGGGGATATGATTGATGAGGAAACTGTCCAATCAAAAACCATGAAACAAGCTCCGCCATCTTACAGTGCAGCTATGCAGGATATGGAAAGGAAGTCTAAGAAAGGGAACAAGCAGGGGGCATTTAAAACTTTACAAACCCCCATATTGAACCTCACAGATGACAACACCCTGTCTGGACCCCCACTGTCAGGAACTGTAAGCAGCCAATCGTATTACTTCTCTGACAAGCTAGCCCAGCTCTCTAAGAAAACCCATGCCTCGGAAAGTAAAAAAGTGAATGAAAAAACAATTAAGAGAGATCAAAGTATAAAGCAAATACTTGGTGACCTTACTTCACCCATTGACCTCCAGTACCCAGGTCAAGGTCAGAGTAAGCTGCCGTCCCTGGCTCAGCTTCCCGACGCTAATTACCAGGGCGACCAGCCCAATGTCAACATGTTTGATATCGAGGGAATTGTAGCATACAAAAACTTCGAGAGAGATGCGAGTCTATCCTCAGATTTATTAGACATGAGACAGAGTGGTGAGGGGGAGAAAGAGCCAGGACTCGATGACCAATTTACCGCGAGGCGGAACCTGAATGAAATGCTGGGGCATGACTTAAACGGTGATGACCTCCAGGCAACCTTGGATGACCTTAAAGCAGTGGACAGCCAGTATTTTGCAGACAATTTTGAGTTTGGATCAGAGAAAAGGCAAGAAATATGAGAGGTGTTGAATTAAGTGTATTTTGTTTTGTTAGGACCAAATGATTTTTTTTAGAAATACTATTTGAAAAATTTTATAAAATTATTCTATTATTTTAATTTTTTTTCTATTTATTATGGAAATTTCAGCATTTTGCATGACTGAATCATTTCTTTATTAGTAATGTATTTTTAGGAAAAAAACTTTTACAGTACTTTTGAGTGACTTTTATTGTTTGTGTCTATAGAGCAACCACTGAACAAGGCCTTACATTTGTAACAAAAAAATTTTATAAAATTATTCTATTATTTTAATTTTTTTTCTATTTATTATGGAAATTTCAGCATTTTGCATGACTGAATCATTTCTTTATTAGTAATGTATTTTTAGGAAAAAAACTTTTACAGTACTTTTGAGTGACTTTTATTGTTTGTGTCTATAGAGCAACCACTGAACAAGGCCTTACATTTGTAACAAAATGTATGCATTACATTTGTTTGCTGTGTGACAACTGGAATATGCAAAATTTTCTTAGCTGTTTTTGATCTAGTTTAAGTAATTTTAATTAAATTGTGGCCAAATGTAAGTTGAAATGGAATGTTTTCTACATGGACATTTAAAAGTGCTGCACAGTGATGGTGCTAGATTTTTGTATATGTACAGAATTACAGCTTAAAGATGTTCTTGTGAGTTTCCAAGTCTGCTGTTCTCATGTGAAAAATGAATTCTTAATTTTTTTTTTTTTTGAATTGAACAATCTTACAATTTTTAAATCATATTTTTTATTGTACAATTTAATACATATTTTTTTAGTATACTCTGTTATAAGTTTTTGTAATGAAGGTCATTAATACCATGTGAAATAATTTTGGCAATGCCTAGAAAATCAGGATTTAAAAGTTAAAAAAGCACATTTAATCAGGCCATCTTAAGAATATTGTCTGTTTGCCATATCCCGACTCAGGTAAAATTATTGTGTCAAGTCAGTCAGGAGAAGACAACCAAACATTTTTTTTAAGATGGTCCTACATTATTCCCTATCAGAGTTGTGCCCCTTTATAGAGGGTTGAGCAAACTGACTTTTTTTTGCTTTTCCTGTACAATTTTTTTTTCCAAGTATCTTTGGGTTTAAAAAAGGAAATTTCAAAAAAACTGAAAATATTTCCCATCTAGGAGTTTGCAATGAAGATAACAGTGAATTTTATTGAGTGATGCTGGGCATTTATTAAAAATTGATTTAGGTGGGCTACATTGACAAAAAAAAATACAGCAATGTGGTATAGTAATAGTTGATGATAAAGAGAGTTCATGTGTGACAATTTTTAATTTTTTTATTGTTAGATGACTTGTGTGTGTCAAAACTACACATATTTGTTATCCGATTGTTTTCAGTTTTTTAATTGCAGTGGGGTTTTATTTTCTTCTGAAAGAAAATGAGTTTGTTAGTGTGCTAGGTTATGAACAGAATTTGTTTATTAACTTAAAAACATTGTTCATTTTATTTTAAATGAATTGAATACAGTAAAACATATCTAATCTTACACCCTGGATCTAAAAAAAAAATAACTTGTATTATACACTTTTAATTAATTAAAATTAATGAAAGGGACTAAAATTTACATCATGTTATGATGTTAAACATCATGTTATAATGTTAAGCAAGATTTCAGAATAGAATCAGATATGAAGCATTAGATAAGTTTTACTTTATGTGAATTATTTCTTTCTAACAGCTACAGCAGCTGAAAATGTTAATGAATGCAGAAGCATTTTTTTAATTAACCATCAGAAACTATAACAATTAGGTGTGGGGAGAACTCAGTATTTTTTGCAGAAATTGATATTTTAATAACATATCCCTTAGTTATGGCCAGTTTTCCTTCCGTTTTTTTTTTTTTTATTTAGTCACCTTAGAATCAACTTTTCTCTGATTGTATCCTCTGAATTATCCTAAGATTTCACCTAAAAAATTCAGTCTGACATGTATAAAAACTATAAAAACATTGAAGAGATATTTTCAGAAAACAGAAAAAAAAAAACTTAGAATTTTTTCAACTTTAATTTACATGTTATTAACAAGTGTAGAAAAAATTGAACAAAGTTTTATTATTTTGTTGAAAAGTTGAACAAAAAACCTTCATCATTGTAAACCTGTCTTGTTTTAGACATTGTATATGAATTGTGTTCAGATTATTTATATAGAGACGTGTTGTTAGTGGAGCTGTGAGCTAGACATAAAGCGACTGTGTTCTTTGATTCTTGTTAAAGTAGACAGTTATAATAGTTGTTGATAATTTAGAATAATTTAATTAATAGTGCTGTATTTAATTCCATATATATACACATACATGTACATGTATTCTTGCTTTTGATATGAGGTGTGTCCCCAAACTGCCCTACCCCTTTTTCAGACTGAATCTGGGGACAGCATACTTGAATTTTTCTTTGATTTTTGTGATTGAGAACAAAAAAGAAAATTCTGTGATATTTACTAGGAAGTTTATTATTGAGTATAAAAAAATAAAAATAAAATGAATGAGGGGAAATTAAAGTCAAATTATTATTATAATATATTATAAAATGTAGACCTTATAAGTTACATATAATGATAAGTAGGGGTCTTAATTCAGTTGTGTGGGAGGAGGGTCAGGGAGGGGCACACCTTCTTAACTTGTACCTGCTAATTCCTTTTTCTTGATCTCATCCTTTCTCTGTGATTTTATGCATTTAGTCTAGGATATTGTATTTTTGTCTTGTTAAAGGGCAAGTTCTTACACCTTGAAGGGGGGGGGGGGGTACTTTACGTAGGTCTTACAAAAGGCAAGGAAACTTTCTTCAAGTTAAGGAAAATCTTATATATTTAGAGAATTTTTGAATGTGGATTTTTTTTCTTTGTTGAAAAGTAAACTATATTATATATTTCAGGAACACAAGAGGTTTATTAAGTAAAATAAGATTTCCAAATTTCTACTTTAAGGGGACCGACTATAGTTTTATTGTGTGAAAACTACCACAGCGAAACTCTTCATTTTTATACCATATATAACTTACATTAACTTCAGTGTACATGCAAAGTTTGGGGGAAATCTACCGTCCAGGTATTTTTGAGGGACCGTCTCAAAATACAGGTACATTTACTAATAGAATTATATAGGAAAATTCCAATTTCTAGCACATTAAAGCAAATTATACAAATACTACAATAGACATTTTATTCAAACTAAAATATTTGATGAGTAATACTATATTATACAATATATGTAAGAAACACAAAATTCTACCGTCTTGTTACCAGAGGGGGCATCTCAAAATGCAAAAAAAGCAAATTTTACTATTTTTATAGAGTATTACTAAATATGAAGTCCACAATGGATTCACATGAAAACATAATAAATATATTGGAGATATTCTCAAATTTCTATGTTTTAAATTTCAAGAGCGTATGTTCCTTACTTTTTCTTTAATAATATTTTTATATTACCCCTTTCTTTAAGAGCTACAGATTATCATAACGTCAAAAACACACTGCAACGACGCCAACCTACCTATCAAATGCAAAATCGGTTAAAAAATCAGTTATATCAAATTGTAATTAAATTTTTATACCTATAATTTCTTCATTTTGTTTAATTTTAATAATTAAGTGAAAAAAGTTGCATTAAAACAGTAAATACGCTTCATTTTACTATGATGCGCGAAACATTGCGCAATGGAAACTATAGTCGGCCCCCTTAATAAGGAACTTTTTTTACCTATTTAGTTAAAAAGAAAAGAAAAATAAAAAATGCTGAGAATTGTATGATGTGAGAGATTTTGAACAAAATTGAAGCATTTGAATTTTTTTTCAAGTTTAAAGAAAATTTTGTGATTTTAAAATGCCATGTCTTCCTATTTTGGATATTTTTGTAAAAGCTGACATGCCATGAATTATGAATTGTCATGGAAAAAGGGGGGGGCATTAAAGAATTTAAAAGAACAGACCCCACATCTAACAAGACAACTGTTACAATATTCTAAAACTGTTCAGTGAATTAGAGTTTTAATTTATTATTATTTATAACACAGATTTATAATATAATTATCTACTTATGTATTCTTTAGATTAGTGATTTGTTGTATGTTATTGTCATCACGGTTTTATTTTTGGTTTCTTTTTTATGTGCCCTGTTTCGCTGATATGTTTTCTATTTATTGATAAATTCTGTATTACGATTACAATTAAACTCCATATCTCAGGCAGGGTTATTTCAAATACCATGGATAAGTTGAAGATACTTGAAATTTCTTCATGTAATTTTCAAACTTGATAACACAATCTTTACAATACTCGGATCAATTAACAGTACTTGTTGAAATATGATTTCCCTCAAGAGTAAGGACAATTGTGTTCAGTAAATCATTGAATTGACTTCTGGCTTCTAATTACTCAACAAATAATGCATGTAATTTCAGACGCATCATAACGGGTCTTTCCTTCATAGGTCGGAAAAACGTGCTTTCCCCCCGCTTGTCGGAAAGGCCCGAGAAGTTGCGAATGCATGTAATTTATATCAATTTAGATACGCAACACAATATTCTTATATATTAACTTTTTTTCTTATGTAATATCTTTAGATTTCTCTATTATAAATCTATAGAATATTTGTTATCTGGTATATCCTTTTAAAATGATCAACTCAAATGCCATTAGCTGGAAAATTGTGTTGGATTTTAATTTAAGTCGAATTTAGATGCTGAAACAGAGGGACAATGTAAAAAGTCTGACTGGCTTAACTACATTCAAGGAGTTTGTTTTGTGTGTCTGATTCTGTGTAATTTTTGTGGGTTTTTTTTCTCACTGTTTTGAATTCCGTCCATAAGTTTCAATTTTCTAATCATTCGATCAATTTCTCTGAATTATTAAGTCATAAGTAGGTCAGTATTTATTATTTATTTTTAGTATCATAGTTAACGGAACTTCCTTAATTAAGAGTTTTCTTGATGAAACAGAACAGTGTAGCTTTGTTTAAAGGTGCACAATATGGCGTGTTGTTGTGGTCTTCCTAGAGCCATTTTGATTTTAATGAGATTTTTTTAGTGATTGCATGATCTAATCAATCGAAATTTAAAAAGAACAATTGTTATTTTATTTTTACTTTGATGTCCAGCTTCCGGTCTGTATCCTTGCTTATGAGCTCTGTTAGTGTGTAGTTATCTCCCTTTTTGTACTTCTTTTTTTCATGCAATGCCTTTCCTGCATAAATATTGACAAATAAAAAAGTAAAGTATATAACTTTTAGTCATCATTTGATATTTTAGCTTACCCGAGCTAGAAAACAAAGTCAGCATTTCTCATCTCGCCGCAAATTCGTGAACTTTTCATCTTGATTTCATTTAACAACGTAGGCCCTTTGCAGTTTTAACCAAACTTGACAAAGAGACAGAGGGTATCTATAGATAGAGCGGACACAAACAATAAGAAATGGGTCATACTTTAATTTCTTCCGAGGGAGAAGAGAAAGTAGATATAGACTGGGATCATTAATAAAGTCTAAACACCACTGGGTCAGGGTCTCAGGGAAGATGAATCTTGTACAAAAACTTCCTGACATCCTATATGATACAAACAGCAAAAGTTCGCAAGCCTGCTGTGTATAGAGTCGGTTACAATCACCCTGGGTTGAATATACAATATAAATTGTAATACTACATGCATGCTTAAGATTGTTTTCAAAACTTGAGAAAATTACTGACATCTTTCGAAGATGAAGCTTCCATTAAAGCCTTTAGTCCCGCATCTCCTTTTAAAGGCAACTTATTTTCTGAAGGTATACATTTAATTATAACCAAAAAGGCCATTTATTAAACATATCATTGAGAATTCCACTCCCTGTTGATCCGCGCCTATTGATTGCATCACCTGACTCTGTCGAGAGTTTAAAAATAGAACAAAATGTAAACATGGTCAAAATCACGCGGTAGTTACCAATATAAATTATGCCGATTAGAGAAGTTCCTATTTGATTGTGACGTCACATTTGTCTTGTGACTTGGAAAATTAATAAAAGTGCCAGTAAAATTATGTCCGTATGTCAACAGCGACTTCTGGCCAGGTAAGTCACTTGGTATATACCTGGGTGCATATGTATATATAAGTATATATTATGTATCTAATAAACGACAGTTATATACTGCATCTCTCTCTAATTTCAATCTGCATGCTCAAAATGGAATGAATAATTATATCATATACTGTAACATTTATAATTAAGTATAAAAAAAAATTACAACACCAATCTATTACTTTTTAGAATATATTAAAAAGTATGTTGATTTTTATTATAATATTATGCATGCAGGTTCCCTGCATGTTACTTTCAGGAATATAAATTAAAACGAGAACCTATTTCCAAATGTGTAATATTACAATAAATTAATGAATTCTTTTTTTTGAAAATTAAATAAAGCAATTTTTTGGTATGTAAGAAATCGGCAATGCTTAGATTAATTATTTATATTTTGCACATTTTTTAACTAGTCTAATAAAATGTAATAGTTTATAATATTAATTAATAATGTCATAAAATAGGCGCTAAAAATGTATGTGTTAAACAAAAATTAAATGGCACAAATTAATTGATACCAAAGAATACTTATAACAAATTACTTTTATTTATTAAGATTTATTATATTATTTCTTTTCACAAACAGTTAAAATTATATACAAATCCATGCATTGTATTTGTTTTTTTTTTAAGAAAAAAAAATTGTTATGGCTAGAATTTGTATCTTTAAAACTGCTTTCAACCAAACTTCTCTGAACATACCAAATATCGTAAAAATTACAATTTGATCGTCTGAAACTTACATCTAACAATTGTTTATAGCATCATATGGTGTTCTTTATTTAACGATTCATGCTATATTTTAACGAGGTTGGATTCTTTAAAAAGTCTAAAAAAAATTTATTTTGGTCAACGATATTTCTAGTTTTTATACATGTACATTACTTCATTTAAAAATCAAAACAAAAACTTAAGTCAATATGCTTCTTTTGACTCTACATTACATATAATATGACCTTTTTGCACTGAAATTTGTGTCTTGAACAAAAAACACAATTTCAATTTCCTTCCAATGTTTTTACAGAATAAAATCATTGAACGAAATAACCAATAAGTGTATTTAAGAAAAGACATTTTAAAGGGACATGGACACAGTTTCAACATTTTTTAAAACCAATTAATTTTAATGGTTACAATTCCTAATTAAGGCAAGTTAAATGATCAGCAAATATTTGAACATCATTTTTAATTTTTTTTTTATAAATTACGATACAGATAAAGGACTTCAAATTCTTCATAATGTAAACAAGGCTCTGCTTTGTTATGCTTTACATATAGAGAATATATTTAAAAAAAAAAAAAACAAAACAAAAAAAAAAAAACAGATTCGGCAAATCACTTAAAACTGTTTAATTGTATTTTGAATAAACTTCTTGCAATCAAAACATGACAAGGGTCTTCTTTACAAGTGTTACGAGCTCAAAAACCGTCTAGAATCTCAACATCTGAAATTTAAATTGTTGAAAATCTTTAAAAATACCTTAGTTAAAAATTTGTAAATAAAAAAAATAGAAAAACAAGTTCTAACTGATATAAAAACATGACTCGATTTTTTTTTTCATTCTTTTTTTTTTTTTTTTTTTTTTTTTTGAGGATAGAGGTATGTTTGTATCATCTGTTCTTAAGTAGATTAAAAAAGAAGTAAGTAAATTGAAATTATCTTTAAAACAGAGGTTAACATTATTTCTTGTGTTTTATGTGATTTGATAGTTTTCCATTTTCCATTATTTCTTGTGTTTTTATATTTTGACAGAATGTCTACGGAGAAAGAAACGCTTCAAACACGTCAACAGAACCCTGCTGTCCCTGGGACAATCCAACAAGGGACGCAACCTTTACCAGGCTACCAAGAGCCGCATAGCCCCTATCAACAAACCCAGCCACAGTACACAAACTCTCAACTTCCAACCTACACACAGCCACCAAACCCGTCAGTGACGTCACAATCACAGCAACCTCCAATAATATATGTTGGATACAACACCAACCATCCCGTCACATTCATACCGGCCCCAGTACCAAAGCGATCGTTATTTGAGGCGTACCTTCTGACGCTTCTTCTAGGGTTCACTGGAGCGCAGCATTTCTACCTGAGGCGTCCTGAATGGGGTGTCGTGTACTTGTTCACGCTTGGATTCTTGGGATGTGGGTGGGTGATTGACCTTTTCAGGCTCCCTTTGTTGGTGTCTCTCTGTAACAAACAAGCGTCACATCCGGAGACAAGCGAGAAGAAAAAGAAAAACCTGGATGACGCTTATGTATGTTGGCTACCGGCCGGTTTTTTGGGTAAGAATCTTTAATGTAATGTTTCATCCAGAACTTTATTTACATCTCTTTCTCTTTCCTGTGCAGTTATCCCAGATAGAAGACATAGTTGGGCCAACGTTGGGTCAACATTACCATCCTTAATTCCTTGGAAAGTAAAGTGAATGGAAGATGCTTACGTTGGACCAACGTTGGGCCAACATAAGAATTCCGACATGGTCGAGAACATTGGTCCAACGTTGGCCCAACGTTATTCCCCCATCGCCAACCATACAATTTTACCAATTTTGGCCCAACTTAGCCATGCTATCTGGGATGAATAAATCCTACTATTTTCCATGATTTATAGAAGGTTATATTTTGTTTGCTTCTATAATGTCATTTTTTCCAGGACTTCATCACTTTTACTTGAACAACATCGGACTTGGCGTTGTTTACTTCTTTACATTCGGACTTTTCGGCGTCGGTTGGGTTGCTGATGCTTTCTTAATGTCATACCACGTTAAAAAAGCAAACTCCGACATCCCAGATGATTCAAAAAAGAAAAGCACAGCCACCACATGCATATTAGCCATTTCCCCTGCGGGTATCCTCGGTGCTCACCATTATTACCTCAATAGAATTGGTTTTGGAATAGCCTACACGCTTACTTTTGGACTTTTCGGTGTTGGATACATCGTCGATTGGTGCCGTTTCCCATTATTAGTTCAAAGATACAACAAGAGTAAAAGAAAGGGCTTTATTTCCCACAAACATTTAGACGACGCTTATCTTCTATGGTTTCCTCTCGGGTTTCTCGGCCTTCATCATTTCTATCTGAACAGACCGGGCTGGGGCTGTCTGTACTTCTTTACTTTCGGTTTGTTTGGGCTTGGTTGGATTATCGACGGATGTCGACTCTGCTCCCTGGTTACGGAATGTAACAGACAGATAGACGAACAGGTGCTCCTTAGCAGCAACAACCAGGGTATTTCTAATCCTAACTTTGTAGCAGGAAGCGTTGGAACGCAACAATGGCCGCCAGCAGGTGTGATACAGAATATTGAAATTAAATTTCTTAGACTTTGGCATCTTTTTAAAAACGAATTATTTGATGATTTGCACTGTTCTTTTTATTTTTATTTATGTAGCTGGAGGTCACGTGGCCTCTAATTATACTTATACGTCAATACCCTATCCACCTGGATATACCGCCAATTATCCCGCACAACCAGGGCTTTATCCAGCAGGACCAACCCAGCACAACGGTAAGTCTAACCATTTGATCCAAGTCAGCACATCGGTAAGTTTAACAATCTTATCCACGCAACACAGCACAAAGGGAAGCTTAATCTTCAGGCTTTATCCAAACAGCACAACAGTTAATTAAAGTATCAGGATTTTATCCAAAACAGTACAAGAATTAATAAATTATCAGGAATTATTTCAAACAAGGTAACAGTTAGTCCGAAAAATCTTTAGTTTTTATGTCTTTTTTCTATTTTGATATTTTACATGCCAGGAAAACGGCGCCATTACGAAAACTGGGAATTCGCCGCCTCCAACCGGTGGCGGCATTCCCAGGTTGATTTTTGATACTTGCAAACCAAATTAAATGCTGAATTCACATTTTATCAATAGTACGTGCAGTACCTGTAGTACTCAGCAACATCGTTTTTATGGTTTTTTTTATGAAGTAATATAATCCGATGAAAACATTTTATCTGACTATCGAGATTTGTTTTCATTTCGTGCAATTTAAAATCTTGCAAGTTCTGAATCGGAATGTGGAGTGGTAATTTCTTTTCATCGATATTAGTGAGTTCTAGGTGCACTGTGCCATTGATAAATTGTGTGTTCTGCATCTAATTCGGTTCCCAAGTATAGAAAATCAACTTCGCATGGAGACCCTGAAATTTCTAGTTTTCGTAATGGCGCCAGTTCTGACATTTTCCTGGCACGTAAAATATCAAAATCGTGAAAAAGCCTGGAAAACGTCAGATATTTCGGACTATATATGTAACAGTTAGGTAAACTATCAGAATTTTGTCTTTCATTGTAAAATGGTAAAAAGATAAAATCTTCAAGGATCATTCAAGGAATGTTTCGTTGTGGAAATAGTAAATGGATATAATAGGAACAATCCATTTTCAGAATGTTTTGATATGACAGCTTAAATAAAGGGGGAAGATGCATTTCTATTCAGATCAGCAAGGTGTAGATTTTTACTGACTCAGAGTTAAATCTTAAACACGGCAACATTACGTACGTGGTAAGATACTAGTAAACAATGTGGACTTGACTCAACACCACATATAATGCAAAGTTAATGGAAAGACCTTTCTACATCATAAAATTATATAAAAATCATTTTATATTTACAGGATATGGATCTACTTCCGGTGTTGGCGATCAACCGCCTCCATATGAAGCTGGACCGCTGCCAACTAAGGAAAAATAACTCTTACAACTCCGTTATGTGTCACTTTTCTATTGGATGCTTGTACATATATGTCGTCATTTCACAAGGACTTTTATCAATAACTGTTTACCTGTCCCACAGGACTAAGAAAATGTGTGTAAAGTTTAACATTTGATTGTAGTTGACGACTTAAATACAACACATTAAGTGTGTACCATATTTTATGTAGCAAGGCAAGAAGAACTAGATTTCTGTACTGTTAACATATTAATGTGATACATGTACCATGACTAGACTTATTACAGTGTTTCTTATTCTTTTTGTATTATTCCTGAGGACTTGTGATTGTTGTTTTTTGTGATTTTATTTTCTAAGCAAAGAAATAATTTATAAAATGTAAATATTTTGCCGTTGTGAATTTACAATCAACCTATAGATATTCCCTCTGTCTTCAGAGAAACCTTTGTTGAGTGATGGCAAAATTTCTATATAGTTTCTTTTTTACTTCTGATTAAAAAATTTAGAGAAAATGTAGCTTTTACCCATGTTTTATTCCGCTTATACATGTCTTTAGACTTTCCATCCAGAAAAGTTGGACCAGCCTCCACCGTGCAAATAATTTCCATATACTGTACGGATATTGACCTTATCACCGGACCTCAAAACCAGTGGAAATGTATTTGAACAGTTTTCATACCCTTTGCTTCCTTCATTGTTGCAGTTTCCAATTCCTTTTCTTTGTCCATTGAGAAGGATTTCCACATCGAAGGCCTTATTTGGTGCCACACAACTTGACCAAGAAAATAGGTACAGTCCGTCAGATGGAGCCGTGAAGACACCCGTGTGCTTGTTGTAGGCGTTTCCATGGTTGTAATATACGCCATCATAGACAACGTTAACGGGAGAACCTTTGTTGAGGTGTAATGACTTTGTATTGTATGCATTAAATGCAATAATTTGACCTACAATAAAAAAGCAACAGATTAAAAAAAAATTCTCAGCGTTTCTATAAGAATTATGTAAAGTTTAATGCATTGCTGGTGAATACGTTTTTTTCATTAAACTGGACCATATTTCTGTTCTATCGTCAACTCTTGATGATCAGAAATAGTAATATTTACATTCGACATATATTTTGCGTATGAAATGTAAGGAATTCTACGACATTCAAAACATAACACGCACAGGGGGTCAAAAGGTTAAAATAAGCGTTTAATTTTGAACAACATTAAAATGCAATATCATAAGCAACAATCAAAATTTGATCATGCGGTTGTATAAATTGTAACTTACCCTAAGGATAAAACAGTGATTCTTAAAAGTATATATCTCATTAACAGTCATGGGAAGAAGTTAAAAGAATTGAAAATATAAGTACTGAATGTGTTTTTTTGCAAGATATAGTCTCATAATGCACTAACACGCGTAATTCAACTTGTTTGCAGAACTTTGCAATTATGAGACTATATCTTGTAAAGCAAAATAATGATTCAATGTATAAATACAATAAAACGTCGATTTGAAAAAAATACTGAGGCAACATGAGAGAAATTTTAAAATTTTGATTCTCGCTTGCATAATTTTATTATTGGACCCTACCTTTTGGAAACGTGTCGCGTTTCTTGACACAGCGGTAATTGACCTCCAGATATTTAGAGTGATTAGGGCACGGATCTCCAAAGTGTTGAACAGCGGCGTGAATGTGGCACGTCCTGTACCCATTGCAGTTCCATTTTGTCTTGATTTCAGACGTCTTCGAGCGACAGGTACGAGTTTTGATATTACCAGTAGGACAAACGTGTTCATCTGTCCGTCCGTAGTTTGCAGATAAAATCTGAATCTGGGTTCCTTTTATGCAGCGGATAAAACCTTTTTGACCATCACAGAGAGCAAACGACTGGTCTTGAATGTAAGAGTTATCGGGTTAGTTCTTATTAAAAGTGAACTGACAAGTTTAAGGTACAAAAATAACAAGTGTAAACGATGAAAATTACAAGTTAAAAAACAAGTATTGGAATTCACCTGAAGTCTCCACGTGTCTGAATGCCGATGTCAAAATCAAAACAGCAGCAGCTTGGAAGTAAAGCATCTTTTTGCCTCCAAAGATAGATAAATACATAGTATTCGATATGAATATTACACCTCGATATGTGCTATGAAAGAAAGATAATTAAAAGAACAAACACGCATATTTATAGATAAAATGTGCGTGATGAAAGGTAACATATGTAACTCCACTATGAAATTGATATTTCGAAATTAAATTATATATACATACACATATATTAACAAACTGAAGCTATAACACGCTAAGATTCTAATATTAACTTTTAAATATGGTTCTCTACAAACATAAATTGATATTTTACTGAACGAATTGTTTCTTCTACAGATATATTTAAACGTAGTTCTACACTCTATAAACCTCTAAAGGTGTAACCTATGTCGGAAAAGCCTTTGTCACAAAATTTTCAAACTTTTCAAAATGATGAATTAGCACTCGCTTTTCAACGAGTTAAAAGAGCATGACATGTTTCCTTGTTACAAAATGTAGTGCAGCCTGTGAAAATTGGAATCGTAATTATATACTGCGACTTCACATCGTCAGTCATTTTTAGGGTGCTTATCATAAAGAGAATATGAAAGATAAATAAAATACTTCATTAAAAATCGTTACGTATAAACTTTTTAAACTGAACAAAATTAGGCAATATTTCTGAAGAATAAGTTCTTTTTTTATTCAATTGACATAAAAGATATGTCTACTTTAAAAAAAATGTAGACAAATGAACTCCATTGTTATTAGTCGATTTTCCACTCTAAATTTGTAAATGTTTTTCAAAAGTCTTTGTCAGAAAATCTTTAATACGATGAAGAACATACTCAAGTGATTGCAAAAAAGTTATTAAAATACTTACATTTCAACACAAACTATTGAGAGATGGATTATTTACCAACTTTACTTTTCTTTACCTTTTTGAACTTACACAGAATTTAATTATTAAATGACTTTTGGGTTACTTTAAGATTTATGATGTGAATATATTAACTCGAATTGTATTTTTCTAGTTAAAAAGATCATATTTGATCAAAGGAAAATTGTAATTAAACACCTACCTTGAAAATTATGCATGAATAATTAAGAAATAATTATGGAACAGAATGGAATTCATTTTAAGATAGATATCACAAAATATTCACACAATCTTCGACACATCATTGACCCAGATACATGTGTTATCTAGATATAATTCTATTTAGTTCTCAACTGATTAAATTTTTTAATTCCCTCAAAATAGTTGCATACCATTCACATTATCACAATAATTTGTGTAATTTCATAAAACAAGATTGTCTTGGATTTGTCTAATACACTTAAAGAGAAACTCTAGTAAATAAAAGGTTCCTACAATTTCCTAATTTAAAGGTTCATAGACACTGATTTGACATTAATATTTTATATTTACATTTGCAAATGTTTTCCTTTACATAACACTACTGAAGGCAAGCGTTTTTATAACTGTGTAAATACAGGTTTGGGGTCAAGAGGTCATAGATGTGCGTTTGGATAAACGTTCCACGTAGTTTCTCTGTGACGTCATAAAGGGTCGACGCACGTTTAGTGGATTACATACATGCCGTTGGGTTTGAAAAATTAACGCATTTCACACGTTAAAAGTAACAATCAGGCAAATACAAAGTATAAATAAGACACAAATGTAAATATAAGTAATAAGGTATCATTTTTTGAGTTTTATTGAGATGTAAAACGGGTTGACACATGATCAAATCTTCCATAAAGCCCTTCGGGCTTTATGGGATTTGATCACGTGACCAACCCGTTTTACATCTCAATAAATCTCAAAAAATGATACCTTATTTCTTAAATATGTATATTATCAAAACCTATATATTGTAATAGCATTTCACACGAAATATATTAAAAATCTTATTTCATCTAATAGTTATTGAAACTTTAAAATTGTTGATGTGTTTCATTGACACATCCCTGCACTTTAACAAATTTTAGTTTTATTCTTTAGACTTAGGAAAAGTGGCAATTTTGTTGATTATTAATAAAAATTATTAAAACTTTAATCCAGAAGAAATCAGAGTAAAAATGTTCGAAAGCAAAACATACACACAGTGGGTGCGTTCACAGGTCTGCCGTTGGTAGACAAAAGTTGCAGTTGCCATTGGCATGTCACTGGTACCAATGTTTTCTTCCAATGGTATGTTTTTCATCAGACAATCTAGAGTGTGATTAATGTTGGTAAATGACGTCACAGCTTATTGTCGACATGGCAACAAGCTAGGGAGACTTGGATCCCGGATTCACAATGATTTAAACAGTTTCTTCTCAAATTATGCAAAAGTCACGTAAAAAATCATATCAAAGTCAAAAATTCATAATTTTAAAGTATGATTTAGACATGATCCATTAAATGGATAATACAAAATTCAAAGATATGATAACAAAAGAATAATGATCCTAATGTGGTTTGTTTCTCGGCTATGAGCCTGCTATGATTTTATCTCGACTCTGAAAAGTGTCATGGGGACAAAGTTTTGTGCGAATATGACCTAACTGTTGATTTACATAAGGTAGTAATAAGGTAGTGATGAATCAAAAGAGACGTGTATTAAAAGTTAATTGCAAGACCGATGCCCTTGAAAACGCTAAATATGTATTAGTGTATATATGCTTAAAAAAAGTCCCATCACATTTACATTGTTACACTGTGGACTGGAAATATTTCTAGCACAGAAATTACCCAGGCCAATAACCTTTGGGGCTTAGGTATTAATTATTAAGGTAGTACTTTAGAACAGTACAGATATTAAACTATTGCTCATTACCTCTGAATACTGTTCGGTGTGTCAAAACAAGACTCTTATATGGTTATCAAATACTTAGAGTCAGAATGCATGTTATCTACTTACGTTAAAAAACTAAGCAAAGGCAGCTTTTTACATCTGCTTTATTACTTTTGATACTTGTACTTGTAGTATACATTTGCATTTAATTGTCTTCATACTTTCCATCCGGAAAAACAGGCAAAATCTTGGTGCAGATAATCTGCATATTTTGTAGTACGGATGTTTACCTTATCCCCAGCTTTCAAAACCAGTGGAAATGTATTTGAACAGTTTGCATATCCATTACCCCAAACATTATTGCAGTTTCCAAGTCCTGTTCTCTTGCCATTTAGAAGGAGTTCCACGTCAAAAATCTTTTTTGGTTAATGACCGACAGATTGCAAAATCGCG
>NW_026923012.1:0-20654 GCF_032062105.1 Saccostrea cuccullata
ATATCTGTTATGCATCGAATTTAATTCAATTAATTTTTGTAAACATGATCTTACATTTGCAAATATTTAGATGTCTTTTTTCTAGAGTCTTTGTAAGTATAAGGATTTTCATCTCTCATGAAGTATCATGATTAAGCAAGACTATCTTTATTGTAACATCATAATACCATATTCAAAAGTTTACCCCAAACTATAGTGCATAAACTGTTTCGTTTGAAAAATGACCCTTCTTAGATGTGTAAATGTGGATGTTCGTCAGACAACAAATGTAAAAGCACTTTGTGATCAGTGGACCTCGAAATGTAGAAATGAACAGAGATTTTCAATTCAACCGATTTCGTTCCAACCAAGTATATTTTTACAAAGACTCTGTTCCAATATTTAAGGGGAATTCATTTCAACGTAGACGGTTTTTCAAATAAAAAGAGTTCATTGCAAGTGAGCTCGAGTGTAGATGAGATGACTTTAATATTTGATAACTCATGAGGTATATGAACTACAACTCTTCACGACTAAGTATTTTTAATGAAATTTTCCGACATGAAGCGACATGAAGCGAAATGAAAAGTCGTATTTCAGAACTCTATACTTTAAAAGCGACCCATCGAAACCCCTACTCTAAATTCAAATTGTAGGATTTAAATGTCAGAATAAAGGGGTAAAAAACGGCAGCATTCAACAAAATCACTGAAAAAGAACTTCATCTGTAGTGTTTATCAGGTATGTGCATTGTATTATTCTGTCTGGGCTTTAAATAAAGATTGGATCAGAGCAAACTTTTTACAATATCCTTAATATTGCACCGAACATTTTGGAGCTAGACTAAGACTCAGTGTTTTGACATTTCTGTTATGTGTGTGAGACTTCTGTTTATCGTTATTATTGTTATTAGTGAAGGAGCAGTTACTGAAAATCAACAATTATTTAAGAAAACAAGGAAGCCAATTTTAGAAAAGGTATGGAAAACTCTCTAAAATTTAGATGCATTAGCTACGCGAATATTTTAGCATAAACATTTGACAAAATATGTTGCTTTATACCGTAATACAGCACTATAAAGACGAATATATAGATATATTTTCTTAATAGACATGGATTATATTTTTGTCATTGTTAGGATACATTAATCGTTAGAAACGAAAAAGTGTTGAAAACAATTAGTGATTATTCCATTACTCGTTTTAAAATTTGGGAGAAACCTGAAACATGGCTAATTCAAACCAATCTACAGGTATTTTAAAAAAAATTACAGATTCAAATTGATCATTTAAAAAAAATCCTCGCTGATGCAATCCGACGAAGAGTTACAGTTTTCAGTCTGGGAGAGGTTGACTGTGTATGTAAATCAGGTGTGGATTATATTCTCTGTAATATCGAAACTTAGTTCTTCATTTCTTTTGGTTTTGAACAATTTCAGTTACTCCCAATCTTTATATAGGTTGTGTTACTTGATTAGTAAAACTTTAAAAAGATAATACATCATTGATTAAACAATAGAAAATTTAAAGTAAAGAAAGTAATATCCTCATCACTCTTTTCTAGTTAATCCACAATATAATGGTGCCCATAAAACACTTGAAAATATTATTAGTTAAACAGTCAGTTAGTGATCTAATACGGAATCATACAGGGTGTGAAGTGGAAATCCGCATTGGGCGAGGCGAAGCCGAGACCCAATACGAATTTCCATTTCACACCCTGTATGATTCCGTTTTAGGTAACTAACTCACTATGTTACGAATTTATCCCGCTGAAGACCTAACGTTAATTCTTATATATTTAAAAAAAATCTATGTGCATATTATGAAAATATCATGTTTTAATCCAATAACAATCAACATATATCAAACTATCTAAGCAAACCGTTTCTTAGCCGCAATTTTATATTAACAATAACTACGCTTGAACGGAATCGCGTGCCAGATTTTCATATTACGCTTAACGGAGACGTAATATGGAAAATTTCTGAGCGATAGATTTTATTCAATCAGAAATCTACAAATTTGTCTGAAGCGAAATAATAAACAATACATTGTTTGATTTATTTTAAAATCGTTTCTAGTAGTTAATTAGGAATAAGTGAAATCGTTACAATTAATGTTCTAGCATTTCAGTTGAATTAAAAAAAATAGGTTTGCTAAGCAGTTGGCATAAATATATTTAAAATGCACCAAGAATGTTATTTTCATGTGTCCTTCTTCAGTTTTTATTACATATTGTCATTGTGAATGAACCTTTAATTTTACTTTTTGACCCGACATATATTTTTGGTATCCCACAGCAAAACATGGACACTGTCATAATATTCATATGGTAGATGGTGTATCATTTAATGCGATCATGGCTATCAATACATCTAGTTTGCATAATTTTGATTGCTTATACCTTCATTTACTTCACGTACTTAAGTAGCCCTTATAAATAATAATTATAAGTTCTGAAAAACACACCAATTTGAGCCTTGCTAAAATTAAGTTTTGTAGTCGTCCATTTAGATAGTCGTCCAGATATTGTTTCTTCCATTCTGCAATTACATGTAAATTTGTCTTTATGTAATTCAATTCTCTTTATGTAAGTGACATTTTTTTATCTTCTCCATAGAACGTGTTTGAACCTATGATGTATTAGAGATCGGTTTTTGCTCTGCAGCAAATTTATACCATGGACTTTTGAGCTTAAATATTGTATGTTATCTCCATGTATTTCATTTTAAAATACTTCTGTCTTTGGGTAATCATATAGCTGAAATTTTGAATTATGAGTGTAGAAATTCAATTCAACTCGTTTTACGAGCTTTTCAATGCTAGATGTCTTAGATAATCATTGATGCTTGTAAAAACCAGTGACAAGAGGCGTTTTAAATGAATTAGATATATATTTCTCAATACAGGCAGTCGCGGCATTTTTACGGTCTATAGTTTTGTTTATGTTTTGTTTTAATGCACTACGATGACATCGGTTAGCAAAACTACAGCTCAACAATCTTTTTAAACTCACATGGTTTTTTGAACAAATTAAGGTCACATTGTCATAATGCAAAAATGTGTAACGTGACAACAAAATATATTTTGAAAATGATTTATAACTTAATTTTGAACACATTCCATTATTTTTAACATAAAATTCACACATAATAATGGTAGGGTTTTTATATGCTCTTGGATGATATATTATGGTAGTTTCCAAATGGTTTTTCATGGTTTTACTTCAAATGCAACCGTCTTTGTATGCATTCATGTTAAAGTATACTTTTGCCTTGCCTTCATACAGAATCAGTGCAGTTAATGTATTTTCTGTATTTTCTGTACATCATTATGCCATTAAGGCGCAAGATGATAGAAGTATTTCTCCTCTGTTCGACTGCTTTCCATTTTAAAAAGATGCCATTTTTTTGGGTTAACCTCTTGAAATCTAGCATCATGAAATTTACCTGCCTACGCAAAATTTCAAAGTTACAGACCATAAATGTAAAACGAAAATTTTTCATAATTTACAGTTTACTATGTTGAAAGATAAACAATTCTTTATTATCCTAACCTTTCACATGATTTCTTTATGCGGTTTTGCCATTTTTCGGCGCTGTATTTCGACAAAACCATGACGAGTATTGAAAATGTGCAAAGTACCTAGAAAAATACTCATCTGTAAAAAGTCAATTTGAACATTTCAGCCGAATAGTATCAAAGAAAGTTCGTTTAATGAATTTGTAAATACCTATGATAGAATAATACACATTTGACATAATACAATTAATAAACAAATTAGCTTTTAGAACATTGACCTTAAAAACTTAAGATAATGATTTTAGAGAATTTGCACCTTTAACATGAAATATTTCATAATACTGTGAAATCATTAATTTTCATGGGGGTTTAATTTTCATTGTTTTCGTGGTATGAAGAGACCCACGAATTTATGTCCACCACGAAATGTAAATATTCATATGCACAGCTTCTAAAATGTTCTTCATCCACGAAATAAAATCCCTATGAACCAACATTTTTTTCTCAAACCACGAAAATTTGACCCAACGAAAATATGTGATTTACAGTATAAGGTCTATACCTCGTACTAAAACTCGATGATTTTAAGTTTTACTGCAGGAAAAATGTGACAAAAATTTGTGCGAAAAACCATGTGAGTTTTAAAAGTTTGTTGAGCTGTATTAATATGTTATTGTCCTTTGGAAAGCTGGCAAAATATTACGCTTTAGTGCATTTTAAAAGAGAGAAAGAAATAAAAAGACAGACTTGACTGTGAGTGTCCAATGCATAACTTAACAGAGTTAAATCAAAAGGTCTTAAGGAGATTGTGTTACATTCTAGATAATTGTTCTTTTGATATTGTAATTTTTTTCTCTAGCGAAACAGTTCAAGCTTGATTATTAAATGGTCCAAAGAGACCCATGCTGAAAGATTTTTCATATTTTATGGTCGAACTTTCTATCTGTTATTAAGTTAAATGTTTTCCATACAAATTGGTGTACCCTTATTTTCTTACTGAAATGTTCATTATAACCCACTTGAACGGTGGAAGGGTATATACAATGTAGTTACCTGGATATCCGTCCGTCCAACTTAATATATATGATTTACATAGAGAATAATACATACCCTTTTCCATATCACATCCTGTATCAGCCCGAGACACGAATATCAGCCAGAGGGCCGAAGGCCCGAGGGCTGATATTGGTCGAGGGCTGATACAGGATGTGATGTGGAAAAGGGTATGTTTTATTATATTTATTACATACTTAGTAATAAAATACAGTTGAGAAGAAAATAAGTAAATAATAATGCATGGACTTCTTACATACTTGTACATAGTCTAATGTCTTATAAGATTTGGGTTTGTTTCTATTTCTATTTCAATGCACTTGATCCGTAATTTGAAAATATTCTATAGTATTACCATGGTACATGTATTTGTAAATTAAGATTAACCTTATTTTCAAAAAGTTAAAATTAAGAGAATATGAACCCACCAAAAATTGTGTATGAGTACAAGTACTGTTATTGTGGTTTTATTTACTAAGGGTGTGATATTGACGTCACAATAGCCGTATCAGCCCTGCAGGGCTGATATGGATTTGCAGGGCTGATACGGATATCAGCCCCGCAAATCCATATCAGCCCTGCAGGGTTGATACGGCTATTGTGACGTCAGCCATATCGCATATGCAAAAAACCTGTATTTATTTCTAAGTGTGTAATAAATGATTTTATATGAATTGCTCCTTAAGATAGGCTTCTTCTTTAGTTTCTGATTTGATGGAATATTCAAAGTATATTTGCTTATATGTCTTATATATTAAGGTGTGTAAATTTAAAAGACTATATTTTTTTCCTCGTCAGAATTGTTCAACTTTAAATGAAATGGTAAATTGCGTTTGAAAATTAGCAGGGACTATATTTTTGGCGGAATGGTAGCGTATGAAAATATCTTTGTTTCTGCCTCTCAAAATTATTATAAAACATTAAATTTTGTTTTAATTTTTACGCAATCAGAGACAACACGAAAATTTTAAATGTAAGTTAAATTAAAGGTAGGGGACTAATGTTTCAAAATATTTCAAAATAAATAAGATTTTTCACACAAACGAGACCTAGGTTGCTTCTCAATGTTTCACAGACTTAACGTATTCTATTCAGCTATCTTTGAAAAGAAGTTAAAGAATTCTATGTTTTGTCTGCTAAACCATACAAGCTTAATTTAAGAGAAATTCTATTTAAAAAAACTATTTCTTGGACACCTTTTAAAGAGATATTACAGCTGGATAAGGGCGTTTCCAAGTGAACTAGCCATAGAAGACACAAGAGGAATATCTATTATGCATCGAATTTAATTTAATTCATGGTCGTATACATGCTGTTATATTTGCAAATATTCAGCTGTCTTTTCCTTGAAAGTCTCTTTGAGTTTAAACACCCATTCTTAATATAAGGACACAAATGCCTCTTTGATTTTTAAAAAAAATGGAGTTCAAGATAACAATTTTTCTATCAATTACCTTTGAAAGAAGTATCTGAAGATTTTGTTTCCAGATTTTTTCTTTAAGTTTTAATACATGGAAAAATGACAAGACGGTAAAGTAGAGGGTGATTCTATTCAGAAATGTAGCTTGAAATGTACGTTACTCTTTCTTCAATGTCCAAAAAGGTCAACAGAAAAAAATGTAGTCATTAAAAATCATTATTGGAATATCTCATATGAACACCAGCACATCCTACCAACTCTGTCAGCAAGATATTTCCTCGGCATACGAACGTGCGTTTGATTTTTCCTTTCAAAAAACAAAGGTTACTTTTTGATCCAGATGTATCCAATGGTTTATGCAACCTATGTAAAAATCATAAAGAAAATCAACAACACCTCTTTTTCCGTTGCACAAAAGTTAAAACAACACTTAAATTACTAGAAGATATAATTGAGAATGTGCTGCAAATAAATGGAACTTTACAAATTAACCACCAAACAATAACATTAGGCTACTTGAAGGAACCGCAAACCCAAAGAAACGTTGTTAACATTTTAATATGTATTTATAAATAGGTCATATAGAAATAAAATTAAATATGAGAATTTAAAAATAACTGACTTCAGCATTAAAAACGCATTCAAAAATGAAATGAAATCGAATTTTTCACTTTTACAATCACATGGTTTGACAAATTTCAAAGAGAAATTTAATAATGTATTTCAAAATTCCTTGTGATTCTAATACTAGTATATGCTCCCGTGATAAACCACATATACATGTACATGTATTCAAATTTTAAATCCACTATAAGACACAATATGTTTTTGCTATGTTATTTTTCATGGTTCTGAAAACTTTATGTTTAAAATATGATTAAAATTATGTATGTATGGAAAAAAAATTTCATGTCTTTGTAAAATTCATTCATTCTGATGTGTTTTTTATAATCTAATGTTATTATCACAAAGCTCTGCATATTGATCCTTTTTTTAAGATGTAAAACATAAAAAAGACCAGTATTTTAGGGTGACCTGGCCCTGAATACTAGTTACCGTGAGATTGATATAGACTTTCTTCTTCTTCTTTTTTTTTTACACAATCTCCACTGCAACAAGGGTCATGCTTCTATTGATGTTAAACGAATACTTTGTTTTTTTTACATATATATATATATATATATATATATATATATATATATATATATATATATATATATATATATATATATATATATATATATATATATATATGGTAAAAAATTTTTTTGAGATACTTATGTATATGTATGAAAATGAAGTCAATAATTATATATTAGCATAATGTGAAAAATTCTGTGTTCATATATATTAGAAATATATTAAATAATATTATATTGATCCAGGGAGCTCCTGGCACCCCTGGTGAAGTATTAACAGAAGGCTTCTGCGGAAGTTTTGCCTCACTGTTAAATTGTACATTATTGAATATTGTGTTATATGTCACAATAGAGAAACACCGACATCTTACGAACGAACGTAACTCTCCCTAACTTCCCGTATCTCGATAGTTTTCTCGGGACCAGTGATTGTTCCCATATAAAATTTAAAATCAGAAGAGATAAGTATATGCGTAAAATAGAACGAATAGTGTTTTAACCACTTTGTATTAGAAAATTGATCATGTCAATTTTTTTGTAATCACTTACCATGTTTTAAAAAAGCGAACAAATAGAAGAAAATACATCATAATACTACAGACGGATTAGAAAACACGTTTGTCATGCGTCAGTGATTAAACGTATATAAATTACTCGTAGTGTGCGCCTTGTTCATATGGGGAAAAGGTTACTTTTTACAGCTTGAAAAAAAAATAAATCCGTGCAATCAAGTAAACAGGTATAGCGCTTTATAAAGTGTCTTGTATTGAGAGAGAGAGAGAGAGAGAGAGAGAGAGTTTTTAAATTTATTAAATATCACTCCAAGTCCAAAGAAATAAAAGAGCATTCATGGTAGACAGTATCTTCTTAGATGGTGTATTAAATGGAGATCTTAACTAAATTATCTTGGGCTGCTTTTATTTTGTATATATGAAACAGGCCTGAAACAAGCAATTTCAGTTGGGGGAGGGGGGGGGGGGCAAAATCAAAAGTTTAGAGTCACCACCAACCATTCGTTGGGAAGTCAAAATGAAAGATTTTTTAATCTAGAGTATACAGTAGCTAGGTTTTCTATAATACCGGTATTAAGTTGTTTATTTATCGACTTCATTATGGGGGAGGGGCTTATCCCCAACTCCTCAACCTCGTTACAGTCGTGTGTACATGTATATATCTGTTTATATGTGTGGATTATAAAAAAGCTGAAAATATGCATTTATGTAGGGTGGTGCTTTTTTTATAGTAAAGTTCTTTTCTTTGTCTTTAAGTTATGCTCCACTATGTCATAATTTGTTAACCATGCTTTATTCGTCAAAATATAAGATATTCTATATACTTTTGACGACACACAGAGTTATTTTGACCGAAGGTCCAATATACATATAAAAACTGTAACCGAAATTATAACTTGCTTCATTTGTAAGGAAAATTATACATTCACCATCCTGTTGTAAAACCAGGAAAAAGATTGATCCCAGAATACCGACAATAATATATACGGACTTTTAAAGTTGGGAATTATATGAAAAATTAGTTGTCATGGCATCCTTCAAAAGTATGTGCACACATATGCTCATAACAAGTGCTAACTTGTAGACAAGAAAACTCCCCATACCCACCTCCAATATACATGTACATGTATATACTGGGTCCCAAGATATTCATATTTGTCTACTTTCATAAATTAACCGTCTAGTACATATTTACAATGTAATTCATATGAAAAATCCAAAAAGTACATAGAATTCACTTTTTATTTTTAAAAAATCATGCCCGTCGTATCATAAATCACCTCTGACTTTTCAACTGCGGGTATCAATTTTGTGTGTTGTAAATTGTAAATGTTATAAATGAAAAAAGCCCCAAAAATATCTTTGGACCCGTATTTATATATATTCCAGGGGGGGGGGGGGTGTAGGTTCTTTGATGGCATGCTAATTTGGAAATTGCTCTCAGATATCTTAAATTATGTCAAAACAATTCACTAAACTTCCATTTTTGCGCCGACACCCCCCCCCCCCAAGTTGGGGACATTAATTATTTCGATCTGCCCGTTAGTCTTATAATTCTGTCCGTCTGTTACACTTTTGTTTCGAGCAATATCTCGAAAAGCCTTTGAGCTTTTACAGTGAAATTTAAAAAAAAAGCTTTGGGTCTAGGATCTTAGGAGGGGGGTGTCCAGTCCACTAGCACCCGTGAGAATTATATGAAGATTTTAAGATACATCTTTGTAAGAAGAAGTTATATCAACTGAAAAATAACGAACGGGCATCCCCCTGGATTTATGATACGGCTATAATACATGTGTAATAAAGCCGTATTGATTTTATTTTTCCCAGCATATAGTAATTCGAACAAGAATTACTTTAAAGTTTTTGGGTTTTTGCAATTTAATTTTAGACCATAGCTTCTTATTGTCCCGACCACTCTTCGTAATGTACCCCCCCCCTTTCGACCCGTACTAGATCAGCACATACTATTATTTTTTATTTCATGCCACAGAATGACATTTTCTAAATTTTCCTTTCATTTCCTTTCTCGAACCCCTTTGCTCGTTTAAATGTCCATTGAAATGTTTTGAAGCGTCACGGTAGCGACTACGACAAGACGTGGATTTGAGGTATCTTATGGGGATTTTATCTATCGAAATCCCAATAAAATTGAAGAATTCAACAATCCAACCGTGAATTCAATAGACTACAATGACTGATCCCCGTTTTTGGTTACGTTCGTTCGTAAGATGTCGGTGTTTCTCTAATCACCGCTATAAAGACACGATTGCCTCAGAATACGAGTAGGTTACGTACAGTTCAGGCTTGTAATAATATGTAAATTAGTAATAAGAAAATATTGAAAAACGCAATTATTGACATAAATCAATGAAGCGTTTCAAAGCAGTAATGTAAGAAATCATAATGTAACAAACGAGGTTATTTTTCATCAACTACACGAATGTCACGTCACTTCGGCAACGTTCATTTAATATATTATTGGGGAGTCCCCTCCACCTCAGTTCATTACCATTCTAATGTGCTGTTTCGCTGAAATTGACACTGGTCGTAGCCTAGTTACTTCTGCCTGTGTGAAAGGGTACAGACAAAAAAAATAGAGTCAGATGCATTTTGCTATGATCTAAAAAATGCTCGTGTTTTAACATAAATCTATTCCAAATATATCCATCGATAGTCTTGTTAACAATTTCATTTGGTATATTGCAAGATCATTTGTAAAAACACAAACATACGTGCTTTTCAGCAGATCTGTAAAAATATAACCCAAAATACAATGATTCAAACAAAACTGAGTATTGTGTGCCTTTCAGTATTTGAAATGTACGTGACCGTCTTGTGTTCTGGGTTTATTTGTTTTGTTTCTTTTTCTTTCTTTTTCTTTTTTTTTTTTTTTTTTTTTTTTTTTTTTTTTTTAACAATTATAAGCCTATGCAAACCTTGTTTTAAATTATCAACAACAATTGAATTAATATTGACGAAAAGTCGCATATTAAAAGTAAACAAACTGCAAAAAAGTTTCTAAAGATGAATTTAAGACACTTCGAAATACATTTTCTAGCATGTGGTAACAGTCTACCATATTTACGAGGATTGGGGTGCATTTAGATGGATTTATGTGGTCAGTTGTCAACTGGATTGTAACGATAATTTTGTTTCGCTCGTGTAAACGCAATTCATTGACTATATTTATATATAAATAAAAAAAATGTCAGTTAGAAATACGCAAAATGTACGTTACCATACGTAACGAACATTTCAAATACAGAAGTCAATTCTCTTCTACAAGCGTACGTTAGACACGCAATATATTGATACTATTTAAACTTGCATATCATAAGAAATGCATCATACAGGTTTATTACTCAGAAATATATACCAGGTATCAAAATTATATTACATATTATTGACCTTAATATATTTCTTTTCCTCAGCAGAAACCTTTCTTTTAATTAATTTTGAGATTTAGCCAACCTTCAACCTTTGAAACTTTCCTTTGTGTACACATTCGAGTGTGTGAAAGTATGAGAATACATGAAAATTCGTGCAAGATTCACTTAATTCGAATTTCAAGGTAACTCTTACATTTCAGTCACGTACATTTCAAATGATCACTTTTCATGTAAAAAATAATTTTTAATTGTGTTAAGCAAAACGTCTTTGCCAGTTTACAGGATACAAAGGGTTTCTTATTCAGAGTCGTCTCATATTTTCTACTTAATATATATTCTTAAGGAGCCTGGTGGGTCAACAAATTAATCCCAAATTATCCACCAGATTTAACTTATTTTTTTTTAGATACGGTATTTTTAGCTGTCAACTATCATATGACAAAGAAAAAAAATCAAAAATCTTAGTTTTAAAATTTGATCATTTTTTGTATACTAAGTATCTTTATATGGAGCTTTCCTTTTAAAGGAGATTGAAATAGTCTTAAAATGTTTAACTTATCAAAAGGTTTAACTTATCAAAAAAATTTTACTTGAGAATCAAAACTATACATTACACAGAGGGGATTCAGCATAATATTTGCCTCGGCTACAGTAACGTACATTTCAAATAGGCTACTATATTTGAATTTGGAACTCCTTAAATACCCTTTCAGATCAATGATTATATGAATTCTTATTCATTGTTTTATGACTATTTATAATGTTGATTTAAAAATAAAATCAGTGGTATTTCTTCTAAATGAAAATGCGACATTATTTGAGCCCTTATATTGAGAATGGGTGAAAGACGTTCAACTCTTATGAAGTACCACGAATAAGCAAGACCATAAAACCGTATTTAAAATTTTACCTCAAAACTAAAGTACAAACTGCTTCGACTGAAAAAAAAATCCTTATTAGATGTTTAAGTATGGATGTTCGTCAGACAAAAATATTAACACACTGTGTGTTCTCTGGACCTAAAAATTTATAAATAAACAGAGATTTTCAATTCAATTGAATTTATTCTAACCAAGTATATTTTTACAAAAAAAGATTCATTTCATCGTAAACTATTTTTTAAATAAAGAGAGTTCATTGTTAGTGAGTTCGAGTGTAGATTGACTGATTTATTGTATACTGTTTAATGTCCCTCTCGAGAATATTTCACTGATATGGAGACGTCACCATTGCCGATGAAGGGCTGCAAATTAAGGCCTATGCTCGGCATTTACGGCCTTTGAGCAGGGAGGGATCTTTATCGTGCCACACCCTCTGTGACACGGGGCCTCGGTTTATAGGCTCTCATCAGAAGGATCGCCCCATTTAGTCTTCTTTTATGACAAGCAAGGGGTAATGAGGACCTATTCTAACCTGGATCCCCACGGGGTAGTTCGAGTGTAGAAGAAATGATATTAATTTTGATAATTTATGAGGTACATGAACTACAACTCTTCAGGACTAAATATTTTGAATAAAATCTGCCGGCATGAAGCACCATTTACTTTAAATGCGACCCCCGTAGAAACCCCTACTATAAATTCTAAATAGCAGGATTTAAATGTCAGAACTTGGTTCCTGATTAAAGGGCTAAATAACGACAGTATTCAACAAAATCACTGAAAAACAACATCTATAGTGTTTATCGGATATGTGCATTGTATAACTATGTCTGGATTTTAAAATAAAGATTGGACCACAGCAAACTTTTTACGATACCCTTGATATTGCACTGATCATTTTGGAGCTAGACTAATACTCAGTGTTTTAACATCTGTGTTATGCATATGAAACTTACGTTTATCGCTCATTATTATTGTTAATGAAGAAGCGGTTACTGAAATTCAACAATTATTTTAGAAAAGAAAGGAGCCAATGTCAGAAAAGGTTTGCAAAACTCTCTAAAATTAAGATGTATTACTTTCAGCTGTGTCAAGCTTCTTTTTGGAAATGTAACTTACATACGACGTCATGTGACGTCAGAGTCTCGACGCACCAAATGTCACGTGCAGTTTGACGAGCCCGATCTAAATTATAACAAAATAAATATCTATGCTCATAACGGTTGCACCGTCAGCATATTAATAAAACATGCACGAAGAATAATTCCCGAATCAATGACATTCAAATAAACATGAAATATTTACATTTCTGTTATGACAAATAAAAACGCCTTTAAAATTTCATTTAATTGTGAAATCAATAGAGTTGACATCTCCTTAATTTCCAGGCCTCATCATGGACTCACATCGATTGATTAAGACTGGGACCAGCAGACTAATGACAATTAAGAATTTTAGAAATATCGATTCCAGGGATTCATATCCATGGCGCGTTATAAATCGATGAAATCTATCCGTTGTTTCTATGGCTACACGTCCAATTAATGAGAGCTGTTGCAATATAATTGAACCCTTCACAGAACCCAGCTAACAAATAATTGATTTAAAAACCTAGCTTTATGTTCAAATGCATACGAAATAAATGCAGATGCCTGTGATGGCGGATGGATTACCCGCCTTCTATGTCGTATTTCCGCCTTTTCCCAGTACAGGATCCCGTGATATCGTCCTAACTGAGATTCATTAAGTGTCCAGACAAAATATGAGTGTGCATATAATTGTGGAACAGCTGTTCTTCCATGTGATTGTCTTTATATCCGGTAAGCTGATATAAACGGAATGCTTGTCTGTTTTTAGTCCTATCTAAAGAATTTGAGGTGTTTCTGTTTTAGTTTTATCTTTAATGATTCCCGTTTGTCTTATTACTATTTCTTTATTGGTAATTCATTGATACCCTATTGACGGTCATCAATTTTGAAATAAGGATAACTTACACATCTATGGTTATTTGTGATCCCCCATATATTTGGTAATAATTCCAATATTTATTTTATTTATTGATTCCATGTGTTTTGATTGGACGAGAACAAATTCAAGAAAAAGTTTACACATCAGTGAGTTTTTCAATCTCTAAATTTTAGATGCATTAGCTGCTCAAATATTGGAGCATTAATATTAAACAAAATATTTTGCGCTGTATCTTAATATAGCACTATAAAGACGAATATATAGATATATCTACTTAATACAAATAGAATTAATATTTTTATCATTGTTAAGAAATATTCCATTAGAAACAAAAATGTGTCGATAACAAATATTGATTATTCCATAACTCATATAAAAATTTGGAGAAAAAGGGCAGTGACCGGATAAAGCTTTGGTTTATTAGGTTACCTTTCTTAGGTCAATGCAAGGGGAAGTTGCAGGATAATTAAGAATAAAACCTTGGTACGAGTTAGTTAATCTTTTTTTTTTTTGTCTTTTTTTTCATCATTTATTTCCCAGACCTATAACAATAGCTGATAAGTAGGGCAGCTGCCAGGGATGGGGCCCTGACTAAGCTCCCTCTATAACAATAGATAGTAATAGTCCTACAACACCACGCAGGGTGCTTTATTATTTAAATACAAAGTCACACGTAATTTTACATCTAAAACAAATTGGAAATCAAATAATATAAGTATATATAAATATGGAATCAGTTTTCGTGAAAATTTGACAATAAAATGTAAATATATAACTATGAAAAGATCATTATATTATTATATTAATCTGTACTTAGGAAAACAAGTAACAGTTAATCAAAATTCTGTAGCATATCTAATGTTAATTTTAAATTTCTGTCGAAGTTACTCTTATCATTTCTTCAGAGTTGAAAGTTTGATTTCATTTCTTTCTTGAAATCATTCAAAAGTGCTAAATTTGTAATATTTTTATTTTCATACTTAATGCTGTTTCTTGTTTTCCATAGTGACCACTTGTATATATAAATCAAAGTGTTAATACAAATTCGAACATTTTTGGGTTCTCCAGCAAATCCCAATAAAACAATACATACATCAATTTTGACTGGATTTGCTACAGAGATTTTTAACATTATATTTTGTACCAAATCTAAAAGTGTTTTGACATGTTTACATTCATAAAATAAATGTTTCTGACTCTCAATATTTGATTTATAGAAAAAACATTTACCATTTGATAAACCCATTTTGCTTAATTTTTCTTCAGTGTATAAGATATTATGCAAACATTTCCATTGAAATTCTTGAATCTTTTGTTTTAACCTAACTTCATAAATTGAGCCCCAAATCTTTTTCCATGTAATTTCAATTTGCATCAATTTCTCCCATTTTTGTTGGGATTTTGGAGTGATATTTTTGTTTAATACTCTTTGTATATCCTTGAGTTTTATATCTTCGAAATTTATGAACTTATTTGTTTTTCTTACAAATAAAAAATTATCAAACATCACAAAAAAATTATTTATTTCATTATCTATTCTATTTACAGTATTTCTCCCTTCTAGAATGTCAATATAGGTTTTAGGTATAGCGGTTTTTATTTTACTGTATTCAAAAATCCAACTTCTTTTATCAAGTAGTTTTGAAAATATGTAAGCATTAGTTTTAAAAGTCTTAGTATCATTATCCCAAATATCTCCAATAGTTTGTAGACCACATTTAATAAAAGACTCTATATATAGGCTTTTGCCTCGGAATTGTATATCTTTATTTCCAAAAATCTGACATTTTAAAAGTTCATCTTTGCTTTCTGGTGGAAAGTGTGATCTAAATTCACTGTATGCCAATAATGCATTTTTATAAAATGTAGGTAGTTTATTAAGAGATATGTTCATAAGATCAGAGCAATTGCAAATAAAATATTCCTGTTTTGGATGTATATTTTTACTTTTTAGCCAGAGCTTTCCTATAGCATTCCAGTTTTCAAGTTCAGAGTGCATTATTTTGTATATTAATTTAATTTGTTTACTTTTAATAAATGTAAATAAATTTACCATGTCTAATCCCCCATCAGCTTTACTAAGGCAGCAAACATTTCTATCTACTTTATTAACTTTCTGATCCCATATATAAGACCAGATAATGTCATTAATTTTTTTACTGTAAATATTTGGTATGCCTCTCATTTCAATTTCATAACCAATAATAGGAATTACAAGATTTTTAATTATTAATGTTTTACCCTTAAATGTCAAATTTCTAGTTTTCCAAACATGAAGGCAATTGGTTATTTTTTCTATTTTTTCCATCCATAAAGCTTCAATATTAATATCGTATCCGTGGTTCACACCTAAAGTTTTAACATGTGTTGTGGTCCACTGAATTTTATTAAATTTAGGTTTTTTACCCCTTGATTTTCCAATGTATAAGCCCTTTGTTTTAGCAAAATTTATTTTTGCGCCTGATGCTTTTTCATATATTTCTAAGATTTTAAAGGATTCTTCTATAGATTCTTCGTCTTTATTGAACAACTGGGTATCATCAGCAAACATATTGATTTTGCATTCAATGTGCTGATTATTATTAGGAATATGTATACCTTTAATGTTCGACTTTTGGCGTATGGCACAAGCCATAGGTTCTATTTGTAATACATATAGCAAGGGAGCTATAGGACACCCTTGTCTAGCTGATCTCGATATTGTAAAGTATTTGGAGAGGAACCCATTTGTTTTAATGCAGGTTTTTGCATTTATTAACAACATTTTTATCCAGTTACAGTATTTATTTCCAAAATTAAAGTTCTTTAAGGTAGAGTCTAACCATTCCCATTCTAATCTATCAAATGCTTTTTGTTGATCAAGAAAAATTATTGCTCCTTCTAAGTCTTCATTATCTGCAAAATCAATAATATCTTGTATAATTTTATTGGCATCGCTTATATTTCTTCCCTTTACAAAACCTTTTTGATCAGGATGTATAAGTTTTGGCAGGACAGATTTTAATCTTTCAGCAAGTATTTTTGCAATTATTTTATAGTCTGTATTTAACATTGTCAGAGGTCTCCAATTCTTTATATTTTCGCGTTCTCCCCCTTTGTGAATTAAGGATAATATACCTTTCGTTTGGGAGTCGCAAAGTAAACTGTGGTTAAAGATATGTTTAATTACTTTGGTAAATTCATCTTTAATAACATCCCAATAAATTTGGTAAAAATTTGAAGTAATACCATCTTCCCCTGGTGATTTATTAATTTTTAATGACATTATTGCGTTATGAATTTCTTCTTCATTTACATCGCGATCAAGCCTTTCTTTTTCTTCAGTAGTAAGTTTACTATAAACTTCTTTTAACAATTTATCTCCACTTTCTGGGTCGCACCCTTCGGTGTTTAATAATTCTTTGTAAAATTTTATTTGTTCCTCAATTATAGAATCAATATCTGTTTTATATGTCCCATCATCACATTTTATTCTTACCCATAGTTTGTTTTCACCATTTTTTTCTCTAATTGAAAGAAATAAGAGGAGGACACTTCTCCTTCAGAAAACCACTTGCATTTAGATCTCAGAATTGCGGCTTCTGTTTTTTCTTTCAATATATCCTTTAGTTTTTGCTCAATCGCATTCAAATATTCTTTATCCGTATTAGGGTTATTTTTTATGCTCTCAATTTCTTTTTCTAATTTTTCACATTTTTTCTTGCTAGTATTATAGGTTTTGGATAACTCTATACAGATTGATTTAATTTTATTTTTTGTCATATCCCACCATTCATGAACATTGTTATATTTTTCTAGACTTAATTTGTGATTATTCCAAAATTCATTAAATGTTTTCTTGAAATCTTCTTTTGAAATAGTTTTTACATTCATTGCTCATACCCCCGGGCCTCGTTCAACTTCTTCTACATGTAACTTTATCGAAATGAGATCATGATCGCTAAGTGGAAAATGTGTGATTCTTGTATTTTTTATTTTATGTGATAAATTTTCACTAATAAAAAAATAATCGATTCTAGACTTAGAGTTACATCTATGGAAAGTATAGCATTTTCTCTCAAAGTTTCTATCTCGCCAAATATCTTCTAGTTCGTTATCTCTAAGAAATTTATCGAGTATATCTTTACTAGGATCTTCTTTAACTGGAATTGGATGCCTATCCATATTTTTATCTATAGCACAGTTAAAGTCACCACATATTATTCTATAATCTAAATTATTGAAGGTCAGATGTTTGAAAAATGATTTTCTTTCATTCACGATGTTTGGTGCATAAATATTTTTAAGTCCAATTTTTATTGTGTTTATCATAAGGCATATGTCTATTTCCCGTCCATCTTTGTCGAATATTACATCGCTAACTTTTAATTCATTTTTTTTTCATAAATAATATGCCAACACCGCGTGATTCACTAGACCAGTTATTCCATATAGAATTAGTACCGTTAAATTCTTTCCATTCATGTTTCCATCTCTCGGTATCGAGATCAGTTCCGTGAGTCTCTTGTAAACAAACTACATCATATTTACAGGTACGCTTGCTCAACCATGAAAATATACACATTCTTTTTCTTTTATCCCTTAATCCGTTAACGTTTATAGATGATATATGTAAAGACATTGACAATTTTTAGGGGTAATAAAAAGTTTTTTTCTGCTTATCAATATTTGATTTAAATAAAATAAACATGCTGAATGTGTACAATTTTTGGGGGTAATAAAAAGAATTTCCCTCATAAATATTTGATTTGAAAAAAAATGAACGTGCTAAACATGTACATGTTTGTATTCATTCCTATGTACACATGCTTAAATGCAAATCGTTTACTAGTATACATTGCACACAACATGACTGTAAAAAAACAGAACACATACCCAAACATATGTACATTATTATACAATGTTAAATTATGTAAGGTTCACGTACATTCGCTACATTCACTAAATTTTGGGACATTTGCCTTGTTTCTCCGCGGAGGGCGGTGTTTGAGAACTTAATTTTCGTTTTGACATGCTTGGGGTCTGAGGTTCACTGTCATCCGAAGTTTCTTTTTGCTCGAGAAATGCCATCGCAATTTTTCCGGCACCTTCACTGCTTATGTGCACGCCACTTGGATCGGTAGGGTCGTACAATGATTTGATCGCGTGACCTTGATCATTTACGAAAAGACTGTATGTGTCAATCATCTGAGTTCTGTGATCCTTTTCGCAAAGTTTTTTCAGGAAGATGTTCACTGTGTTTGTTGTTTCATTTAATTTTTTTATTACGGCACCCTAACCTTTCCTTGGAATAATCGTGCTGACACTGACTGAGTTAGTTAATCTTAATATTCTTGTGCCACTGCTGAGACACAGATGAAAATTTGACATGGTTTGTAAAGTGCAAGAGTTGTCTTCCTTTGCTTTCCTTATTTATATAGAGTCTGTCATTATGCGTCTGTTCTGTTGTTTTTAGAGTGTGAAATCTAATTATGTTATAACAATTAGCAGAGGCAGCTGAATCCCCTCAGTTAACTTTCTGAGGACCTGGCAGGTTCAATATATACAAATATATGATTAAGCAATATATACTGTAGATCACTTAATTTTCATGACACTTTATTTTTGCGAGATATCCGTTGACTCTTTATTAGCGAGACATATTTTTCACAAATTGTTTTTTTTTTTCTCTATGTAATCGTAAGGAATACTTTTATATGCGAGAATGAAAATTTGGCAAGCTGATTGTCTCGCGTAATAACGCGAAAATAAGGTTCTCGCGAATAAAAGGTAAATTACAGTACAAATAAATGTTAGACTACTTGTAATTAATCAATTATGTACAGAAAAATCAAAGTGATGCTGGCTCTCAAGCGATCAGCTCTTACATGTACAGCTCGGCTCTTCTGCTTACTAAGCATATTGATGGGAGCAATTCAACTTCATTTACATTTTTGACCTTGACCTTTCTTTTGACCTTTGACCTCACATTCCTAATTCACTGTCAAATTTCACATGCTGATACATAATGATGTAAGCAATTCAACTGCATCATCAATTTTGACTTTGACCTTTTATTTGACCTTGACCTCACTTTTATCAAATTGTGTTTAAGTCAGTTTTAATTCAAGAGATCAATCTAGATATTTTTATTAGACTTTATACCTTGATACATATTAATGAGAAATATGCATCTGCATCAACAATTTGACCTTGATGTTTCCTTTGACCTTTGACCTCACTTTTCCTAAATCACTGTCAAACTTCATATGCTAATACATACTGATGTAAGCAATTCAACTGCATCAACAATTTTGACCTTTTATTTGACCTTGACCTCTCTTTATCAAATTGTGTTTTTAAAAGTCAGTTTTAAATAAACCATTTATAATATTTTTACAACTTCATATGCTGATACTTACTGATGAGAGCTGTTCAACTGAATCTACAGTTTTTAGCTCGCCTGAGCTGAAAGCTAAAGTGAGCTTTTCTGATCACCCGTTGTCCGTCGTCCGTCTGTCTGTCCGTTCGTCTGTCTGTAAACTTTTCACATTTTCAACTTCTTCTCAAGAACCACTGGACCAATTTTAACCAAACTTGGTACAAAGCATCCTTGGGGGAAGAATTTAAATTGTTAAAACCAAGTCCCGAGACCCCTTTCAAGGGGAGATAATCAAGAAAATACAAAAATAGGGTGGGGTCATTAAAAAATCTTCTCAAGAACCACTGGGCGAGAAAAGCTGAAACTTATATGAAAGCTTCTGGGGTAGTGTAAATTCTGAATTGGTCAAGTCATGACCTGTGGTTGTA